>NC_048300.1:187329870-187411494 GCF_013100865.1 Trachemys scripta elegans | reverse complement strand
ACCCCTGTACTACACCTAGGGAGGAACAATCAAATGGAAAATGAACTGCCTAGGAAGGAGTACTGCAGAAGGGGATCTGGGAGTTATAGTGGATAACAAGCTAAATATGAGTCAACAGTGTAACTCTGTTGCAAAAAAAAAAAAAAAAGCAGACAGCATTCTGGGATGTATTAGCAGGGTTTTGTAAGCAAGCCATGAGAAGTAATTCTTCCAATCTACTCCATGCTGATAAGGCCTCAGCTGGAGTATTGTGTCCAGTTCTGGGCGCCACATATCAGGAAAGATGTGGACAAATTGGAGAAAGTCCAGAGAAAAGCAACAAAAATGGTTACAAGTCTAGAAAACATGACCTATGAGGAAAGATTGAGAAAATTAGGTTTGTTTAGTCTGGATAAGAGATAACTAAGGGGGGACATGAAAACAGTTTTCCAATATATAAAAGGTTGTTACAAGGAGAAGGGTGAAAAATTGTTCTTGTTAACCTCTGAGGATAGGACAAGAAGCCACGGGCTTAAATTGCAGCAAGGGAGGTTTAGGTTGCACATTAGGAAAAACTTCCTAACTGTCAGGGTAGTTAAGCACTGGAACAAATTGCCTAGAGAGGTTTTGGAATCTCTGTCTGTGACAGTCTGTTCCTTTATGTTCACCACTTTTACAAAATTATGGTAAATCTTGTACAAAATATGCCTTGTGAGGTATTATTTGAGAACTCCTAATTTGCTGATCATTATTGCCCTGATAAAATATGTGTGGCAACATCGTATGTAAATCTGTGAAATTCTACTGAATAAGAGTTTAGAAAAGCAGGCACAAACCAGTTCCTGAGAGGCCATGTCTATGCTAGCGAGCTTACAGCGGCACAGCTATACCGATGCGGCTGTGCCGCTGTAAGATTGCTCGTGTAGCTGCTCTATGCCGATGGGAGAGAGCTCTCCTATCGACATATTAAACCACCTCCAACAAGCGATGGTAGCTATGTCAGCGGGAGAGTGCTGTCCACAACGGCGCATCTGTTGGTGTAACTTATGTCGCTAAGGTCTGGTCTATACTACCCGCCTGAATCGGCGGGTAGAAATCAACCTCTCGGGGATCGATTTATCGCGTCCCGTCGGGACGCGACAATCGATCCCCAAATCGGCGCTCTAACTCTACCAGCGGAGGTGGTAGTAAGCGCCGCCGACAAAAAGCGGCAGAAGTCGATTTTGCCGCCGTCCTCACAACGGGGTAAGTCGGCTGCAATATGTCGAATTCAGCTACGCTATTCACGTAGCTGAATTTGCGTATCTTAAATCGACTCCCCGCTGTAGTGTAGATGTACCCTAAGAGGGGTGTTTTTGACACACCTGAGTGACATAAGTTATATCGACAAAAGTGCTAGTGTAGACATAGCCTGAGACAAAATGCAAACTGATGCCTTAGCCAGAAGTCAACAAAATCAAATGGAGCAGTCCTTCTTTGGCAGGAAAAAGGGTGTGAGCAAGAAATTTACGCAGATGGAGATGATTCTCAAAGGAGAGAAATGCTATAAGAAATGTGAGCAAATTCCTCAGATTACCTCTCTTCTTTCATCTCTAATCATGGTATCAACAACACTTGAAAAACCAAGGAAGTATTATTGAACTGGGGGAGAGGTCCTGGCTGAAAGGAATCCAGCCAGACTGCTGAAACCATGTGATGAGGGAAACCTTTTTGCTTTAAATTCACTTAGCTTGTTAAGTTAGATATTAGTTTGCGTTTTACCTTTTATTTCTTTGTAACCAGTTCTGACTTTTCTGCCTCATAACTTCTAATGACTTAAAATCTATCTTTCTGTAGTTAATAGATTGTTTTATTGTTTCATCTAAACCAGTGTGTGTTGGATTGAAGTGTTTGGAAAACTTCATTTGAGCTAACAGGATTTGGGCATATCATTGTGTATTAATGGAATAGCTGACTTTCTATGAGCTTGTATTGTCCAGAAGGAAAGAGCTGGACAATACAAGATGCACATTTCTGGGGATAAATCTGGGACTGGAAATTTGCTGGTGTCTCTCTGCAATATAATTCAGGAGTGGCTGCTAGAACACTCATATAACTCAGCTTACATGCTAAAGGCTGTGTGTGAGCAGACCAGGAGTGGTTGCTCTGACAGTGAAGCCGTGTAAAAAGCACCTCAGATTGGAGAATTGAGGGGACACAGCTGTTGAGAAGTCTAGATTGTACACTGGGTATTGTCACACTGCCACTGGAGGTTTTTAAGAACAGGATAGACAAACACCTGTCAGGAATGGTCTAGTTATTACTTAGTCCTGTCATGAGTGCAGGAGACTGGACTAGATCACCTCTTGAGGTCCCTTCCAGTCCTGCACTTCTTTGTCTCATTACTTTGGGGACTCGGGGGTTCCACCAGAGGATTAAAACAGTGTTGGAACAGGAGTGATACACATCCAGGAAGAGAGGGACTTGCTCTTGAATATTTATCTACCTTCGGGACAGAGAGAAACATTTCTCACTCAGGCCCAACCCCCAAATCAAACAAGGTATCAGCATGTTCACTGTCCATTCCTGTGCCATAGCTGAGGGAAATGCAATCATTCCTATTGTTCTTTGTGGAGAGGCCTCTGTGCGCACGGCCCTGTACACAACGCAGGCAGAGACCCAACATTCTAAACCAGACATATAGGACTCCCAATGAGCAGGGCCTTTACCTCTTTGGGACACCATGTCCTCCCCTAGGGTGATCAGATTTTCAAAGGGAACAGGGGATGGCTTTGGAGGTTGGGTTAGGGAGGTGGGGAGGGGAGGGAGAAGAGGAGAAGAAAGAAAAGGGTCCCCCTCCTCCCTCTTTCCCTCCTTGGCCAAGCAAAACCCCACCCCCTTTTATAATTAGAAAACAGGACATATTAGTTTACCCATAATGCCAGATTTTTCTTTCTATCCTGCAGCTGCGGTTCCAGTCTCACCCTTCCTACCACACTCCCTCCCTCCCTTCCTGAGCCAAACTCCTCTTTGGGCCAGTACAGAGTCCAGCACAGACACCCAGCTTTGTGGCGACCCCTCCACCTGATTCTGGGGCTGCTGCAGGCCAGGTCCGTCCCCAGCACTGCTTAGAGCAGCCTTAAATTGCATCCAGGTGCCCAAGGCCCCAGTGGTCCTTGTGGCAGCTGGGGAATAGCCAGGTAGGATGACCACAGCTACACTCCCCACATCTAACATGTCCCCTGCACTGGGCACTCTTGTGTGATGGGGCTGGGGGTTACAGAATTGGTTCCCAGAGGGCTTCTAGCACCAGGGGTATTGCCCAGGGGGGCCACAAGGCAACTGGGAATTGACCCCCTGACCTTTGTGTCCACTTCCCCTCTCCCCAAAACAGGCTCTCCAACTCCCTCCATATTACGCCACACTCTGGCGCTTCCCTCTGCTGCAGGAAAGTGAGGAGTAGCAGTCACTGGTCAAGGCCAGAGCAGTGGCCATCTGCAGATGGTGGCAGTGCTAGCTGACCTGCCTATCACACCATTGCCTGGAGGGACAGTGAGACCCTGATACCCCCTGGAGCTGGGTGAACATGTGGGGCAGAGCTGATATGAGGTCTCATGCAGGGGGTGGGGGCAGACCTGAAGCTTTGCTGGACAGACAGCAGGCTCCATAGGGGTGGTCCCGGACGAGCATATGCACTCCGCCAGGCAGCTGTCAGTTTCCCCAGCTCAGCTTCTCCCACAGAAAACACCAAACACCACACTCCTGATTTACAAGGACATACAGCCACTCTGTCCTGCATCCCCCCCACCCCACCCCAACACACACACACACAATGCAGTCTGTTGTGCTTTGATGGTGTGTTCTGTCTAAGTTCAGATTGTCAGCCCTTTGGGGCAGAGACCTTGGCTTCGGTTGTCCACTCTGTGACACCAGTGTAACTCCACAGGTGTTACAGAATGGAGGATCAGGCCCCTTCGCTTTATCTTTGCCCATGAAGCACCAGGCACATTTATGACACTCTAGAAATAATCACCAGAAAGGGGGGTGGGTGCCCCCCGCCACCACAGACACACACACACTTGTCTCTGAGGAATATGCTCAGTGGATCAGGTATGTTTTGAGGAGGGATTTGAGCAGAGAGAGGATAACTGCTGGGTGTGGAAGAGGGAGGGAGTCCCGACCACAAGGGGTGGCGTGGGAAAGGCGGCACACAAAGGAGAATGCAAGAGGAGCTAGAAAGAGTGTCGAAGCAGGAATATGCATGAGTGATGGGGTGGGAGTGGAGAGAAGGCAACAAGGCCTGCAATAATCATTGCAATAGGCTCTGAAAATCCCGAGACACCTGTGGAAGCAGGGGTGGGGGGGAGGAGGAGTGATGGAAAGTTGTAGGGAAGGACATTAAGTTGCTTATATTCCCTCCTGCAAATAAAAGGAAACTCTCTCTCTCTCTCTCTCTCTGTTGCTTGCTGCTGCTGTGCTGGGAAGATAGGAACCACACTAGCACAGTCCTGCTAAAAAGCTCACTGCAGTGCAGTCAGTGCTCCCTCTCTCCCCTCCCCCAACAGCCTATGGCTCACTTCTCACCACCTCCCAGAAGCTACTGGGGTCCAATTCCCCAGATGGCATTACAGGAACTAAGAGCCAGGCTAGCCACGGCTGTATATGTTACTGAGTCCGCGCCCGCTGGGGAGGAGGAAGGGTTTAAGGCAGCTAGCATTAAGTTTCAGTCCCTTCAGGCTTTTCCCTATCTATGAGTGGCATATATTTCCCTGCTGCCTGTAATTTACCTGCTCACAGCCCTCTGGCTTCCAGTCCATGAACACCATATACCCCATCCCTCCTTAGCAATGGTAAACCCGCTAGTAGCAGCCCTGCAACCTCCTGTGTACAAGGGGTACACGGCAGGGTGTGTAACCCCGATGTACTGGTTGTATAGGTCTCCACACAGGAGGGAGTTGGAGAAGGATGTAGGCAGAAGCTTTACACAGTGGAACAAAGAATGGGACAGAGTGTCTTTAGGGATAATCCTGTTTTCCTTATTCTAATGCGGTTCCTTTAGTCAGTGTTAGAAGAAGTGACTTTCTATGATTCATTACCAGGGTGAGTGGATTTCAGCAAGGACTTTCCCTCCATCACAACACCCACACACTTCCAAACGCCCAGGGTAACAAGAAATTCGCACCCAAACCCTATGGGGTTTGTATTCGTTTTTTTATTCCTGTGCATTCACATTCTTATTACACAGTTTATGCAAAATCATGAAAACCCAGCTCCTAGCTACACCCAAGCCCCAAAATAAAAAAGTTTATCCTTCCACCCAGGACAGCTTGACATTGGCATAGTTGGCAGGATTTGCATATGACAGGTCAATTAAGTTTGTAGATCACAACCCCAGGGCTGTTAAAGTTCGAACTTGATACTGAGAGTTTTAAAAGTTAGGAGTGAACCACGGTCGTACGATGATTTTGTGAGAAAAGACCTGGAAGAGTTATGTCTGCAGAGGGGAATATCCTATAAAAAGAAAACCCCAGCTCAGGAGCTGAGAGCTTTGCTCAAACATTCTGATCCGGTGGCAAGGGAAGGAGGGTGACCAGACAGCAAATGTGAAAAATCGGGACAGGGGGTGGGGGGTAATATAAGAAAAGGACCCAAAAATCGGGACTGTCCCTATAATATCAGGACATCTGGTCACCCTAGAGGCAACCCTCCTGCTCCGGACACCACAGAGGAACTGGCCCAATTGCAGCACTAAAAGCCCAGGAAAAACATCAGCCCCAGAGGCTGGTGGCAGAACTGCAGACCAGGGAGGTTGACACAATCCAGGCTGTAGTCAAGACCAATGAAGAAGCCGAGGAGAGAGCTCACTAAAGATGCATAGAACAGACAGCAGCAGTCAAAGGCAATGAAGAAGCTGAGGGGAAGGCACACGGGAGGAAGATGAAAGCTCAAACACTGCAGCTTAAATTACTGGAGCAGCAAATTAAATTACATGGAGCTTCCACATCCCATGACTACACCCCTCACAGCACAAGGGAGTGGGAGAAAGCCAGTCCAATTTATAAAGAAACTGACTGTAGAAAAGAGTTCCTGTCTACCTTTGAGAGACTATGTGGGATGCCCAATATTACAGCCAATAAATGGATGACTACCCTCTTAACCACATTAACGGGGAAAGCCAGACAAGTTTTCAGTGATCTGGAGGAGAGTGATGGTAAGATGTATAAAAAAAATAAAGAAAATGTATAGCAAAAATTTAAGATAACCCTGAGCCCTGTCAACTGAAGTACAGAAAGCTCAGAATGTCTGATAGTGTCACTCATGTTGACTATTTAACTAGAAATATGTATTTTTTTGAGAAAACAGATCATGGGGGTGGGGGCATGAAAGTGATTATGAAAAACTGTTCGATCTGATGGCTCAGGAGCAATTGTTATGGATAGTTACAGATGAGGTAAAGACAGCCATTTGTGACAGAAAACCTTCCACAGTTTTACAGGCTGCAGAAATTGCTGATGAATATGTTGAAACCTGGGTGGCGCAAATCCCAGGGGAAGGGAAATTCCAGTGTGACCCAGGTGAAGAGGGGAGAGGGGACTAGAAATAAACCTATCCCCAACTTTGATAGAAAACCCCAATGGAACCCAGGTTCCAAAACTCTCTTCCAAAAGGGAAGGGAAGTAATCTGCTATCATTGTGGGGCTCCCAGCCATATCAAACCAAATTGCCCAAAACTTAAGGTAACCCACTATCCACACCCCCATCTGCCACCATGAATGCCGCTACCATTGCTCCAGAGGCAGTGATGGAGCTGGAGAAAACTTGAGTAAACTATATCAGGGCTCAAGTATCAGAGGGGTAGCCGTGTTAGTCTGGATTTGTAAAAAGCAACAGAGAGTCCTGTGGCACCTTTAAGACTAACAGAGGTATTGGAGCATAAGCTTTCGTGGGTGAATACCCACTTCATCAGATGCATGTCAGGACTGACTCTTGAGAGGGTAGTGAAGAATGTATTGAAAATGCTAAGGAAAATGGCACAGATTGTAGGGGCTGGAAAAACAGTGTCCCAAGTCACTTTGGTCAAGAAAGTTTGGTAAGGGAGCAAGACAGACTTCCTGATAAAAGCTTAAATATATTAGCTTTGGCTGAATTCCCTGTAACTGATCAAGGTCTACCTCGAGTGTGAGGCTTTCAAAGAAGATATTGTTTTGGGCATTAGGAATCTACTTCCCACTGATGTTTTAATAGGTAATAATATTTTAGCCATGTCTAAGCAGGTTAATGTTATAACCTGTAGCCAGAAAGAGTACGTCTCTGCCTTACCTGGTTTGTCTATAAACAGCCAGGAGCGTTGCAATGGAGGGGGAGAGGGGAATGCCCCTCAGTCTTTTGTCAGCAGAAAGTAACAGTTTGTCCCCAGAGGAGGGGCTTGGAGATTCCATTGCTGTGCTAGAGTCTGCTCTTATGTGAGACTCAGACCGCATTTATTGAGGCTCATCAGGCTGATTATTCCCTAGCCCAGTGGTTTTCATGCTTCGGGGTGTGACCCAGTACTGGGTCGCGGAATGCAAGACACTGGGTCGCCTTGCTCAGCAACCATGGTCCCTGGCGGCCGGCCAGTAAACACTAGTAGTCCCTTCCTGTTCTGACACTGCGCTGCGCCCAGGAAGTGGCCAGTAGCAGGTCTGGCTCCTTGGCGGGGGGCCACGGGGCTCCGCGCGCTGCCCCTCTCCCGAGCACCGGCTCCACATTCCCATTGGCCGGTTCCTGACCAATGGAAGATGGGGGGGGTCAGTGCCTGAGGGGGAGAGCTGCACAGAGCCGCTTGTGCGCCTCTGCCTAGGAGCCAGACCTGCTGCTGGCTGCTTCTGGGGCACAGCATAGTCCGCAGTGCCAGGACAGGCGGGAAGCCTGCCTCTGCACCCCAGCTGCACTGCTGACTGGGAGCCACCGGAGGTAACCCTGTGCCCCAATCCCCTGCCCCAGCCCTGAGGCCCCCCAAACCCGGAGTCCCCTCTTGCATCCCAAGCCCCTTATCCCCAACCCCACTCCAGAGCCCTCACCCCCGCACCCTAACCCTCTGCCCCAGCCCTGAGCTTCCTCCCACACCCCAAACCCCTCATCCCCAGTTCCGCTGGGTTGTGGGCATCAACAGTTTTCTTCAACCGGGTCACCGGAAAAAACATTTCAAAACCACTGCCCTGGACAAGGAAAGGAATGTGGCCCAGAATAATACCCTGGCTGGGGAAGGAAAGGGAAGATTTTTTTCTAGAAGGAGGCCTGTTGTACAGGGAGGCTCCCACAGGGAAAAAGAGGCACCTCTATGAGGTTTGCAAGCAGGTGCTGGTGCCTGAGAAGTACAGAAAGGAGTTGCTGCAGATTCCTCATGATTGTCCCCTTGCTGGACATGTAGGAATGGAGAGAACCTGTGATAGGATCAAACCGAATTTCTATTGGCCTCACTTGTTTGAGGCAGTAAAGAAGTACTGTGAGTGCTGTGTCTTATATGGAAATAGAGCAAGGCCTGACAAGGATTGGGAGGGGATTTTAATGCAAACAGTCTTTTTTTGTGAGCAAGAGTCAGGTTAGCTGTAACCCTAATAACGCGAGATTTGTAGAAGCGAGGATTGTGTGAGGCGAGTGGGAAAAAACGGTGTAAGAAGTTGTTGCGACCTTGTGTAAATAAATATGGAATGTAGACTAAAGTCTAAATAAGTAAAAAAAATAAAATATCAAAATGACCTATGTATAAACAAAATGCAGGGCTGTTGCTTATTATTGTATGTAACAAAAGGTATAAATGCTTGCTGTAATTGTTTACTTGGAGAAAGACATGCCTAGGAGGGGGAAACCCTGTGTCCTAGTGCACTCTCTCCCTCCACGCAATTGCTAAAAATAATAAAGTATCTGACTTTGCTGCACCCAAAAAGAGAGTGAGAACTGTGTTTTTCTCCGACACTTATGTCAGAAGCCTAAGAAGTTAAAGGGACATTTGAAAGGCATCTTTGCAGCCATTGCTCATTGTTAAGGAGGTGTTTGCCCAAGTGTATGTAGCTATTGTGAGACCCCTACCTAGACCTTCCAGAAATGGAAAGAAGTATATACTGGGTGTGGTGGAGTCCGCCACCAGGTACCCTGAGGCCAATGCTCTATCGAATATAGAAGCTGAAACTGTGGCTACTGTCCTAATTGCCATTTTTAGCAGAGTAGGTTTTCCCAGAGAAACCTTGTCAGACCATGGTGCAAATTTCATGCGGAGTCTCGCTCTACAGCAGGAGTAGGCAACCTAGGGCACGCGTGCCGAAGGCGGCACATGAGCTGATTTTCAGTGGCACTCACGCTGCCCGGGTCCTGTCCACTGATCCGGAGGGCTCTGCATTTTAATTTAATTTTAAATGAAGCTTTTTAAACATTTAAAAAACTTTATTTACTTTACATATAACAATAGTTTAGTTATATATTATAGACTTATAGAAAGAGACCTTCTAAAAACGTTAAAATGTATTACTGGCACACGAAACCTTAAATTAGAGTGAATAAATGAAGACTCGGCACACCACTTCTGAAAGGTTGCCGACCCCTGCTCTACAGGCTTATGATATGGAAATAGTCCATTTCAAGCAAAAACAAAATGTAGTGGCAGATCCCTTATCAAGAATAGGAAACCCTGAGGTAAATTCAGGAGGGCTGGTGACACCCCTTCTTACATCATGTTTGTGCTGGGGGTGTGATGCTGACAGACTAGGTGCCAGCTTATGCCAAGGTCCCCCTGTCTCAATTGAACACTGACAAATGCATATCAGGAATCAGTCTGGCTCACCTGTGTATTGTTAAAATAGTTATCAATTCTAAGACTGTTTAGACTTCATTAATCTCACCTATGGCATCTGTGCCCCCTATTTTAAGGTAATATTTAAGCATTGTATTGAAGCCCTCTGTTCATTAATGATCTGGAGGATGGCGTGGACTGCACTCTCAGCAAGTTTGCAGATGACACTAAACTGGGAGGCGTGGTAGATATGCTGGAGGGTAGGGATAGGATACAGAGGGACCTACACAAATTAGAGGATTGGGCCAAAAGAAACCTGATGAGGTTCAACAAGGACAAGTGCAGAGTCCTGCACTTAGGACAGAAGAATCCCATTCACTGTTACAGACTAGGAACTGAATGGCTAGGAAGCAGTTCTGAAGAAAAGGACCTAGGGGTTACAGTGGACGAGAAGCTGGATATGAGTCAACAGTGTGCCCTTGTTGCCAAGAAGGCTAACGGCATTTTGGGCTGTATAAGTAGGGGCATTGCCAGCAGATCGAGGGACGTGATCATTCCCCTCTATTCGACATTGGTGAGGCCTCATCTGGACTACTGTGTCCAGTTTGGGGCCCCACACTACAAGAAGGATGTGGAAAAATTGGAAAGAGTCCAGCAGAGGGCAACAAAAATGATTAACGGGCTGGAGCACATGACTTATGAGGAGAGGCTGAGGGAACTGGGATTGTTTAGTCTGCAGAAGAGAAGAATGAGGCGGGATTTGATAGTTGCTTTCAACTACCTGAAAGGGGGTTCCAAAGAGGATGGATCTAGACTGTTCTCAGTGGTGGCAGATGACAGAACAAGGGGTAATGATCCAGGGTAAGTGACTGGTCTTTTAGGACTGGGAGTAACCTGAGTATTCCTGTGATTCTTGGTGTAAAGGACCATCTATCACCTAGGTATGCTCTCCTGGATGGCAAGACAGACCGGAGTACCCAAGGGGGCTGTCTGTGACTCTGTGTTAAGGCTGTTTAGTACCTGAGGAGTTCACTTGATAATTGGTTGGTGAAATCTAAGTATAGAAGTCACAACTAGTTTGGGGGTTGTGCCCTGCTTTCCAACAGTCTGCCCTCAAGTTGGTACTCATGCTCTTGGGCCACTGCAGGACAGCTTGACACGTAGTTCCACCAGAAATCTATTTCTTGTGATGTCGAAAGTTCCCCAGCTCTCCAGATGCCCACAGAGTTAAAGGATAAACAAGATCCAAATTTCTACTATAACACCTCCTTGCAAGACTTCTTGAAATACCACAAAGGAGAAAAAGGCACAACCCCATTAAACTTTCCAGGTTCTCTTTAAATCCCGGATGAAGTTACGAGGGTGGGAGGAATGTAGGGGAATGAAGTGTACAAATGTTTGTCTACATATTAAAGATGTTCTCTTTTTAAATTATTATAAGTAAGGAAACTTGGTTTAATTGAAAGGTTTCCCTGCGGTTAGTGAAGCCAAATAAGCCCAAGAACCAGGAAGAAAAATGTACTAGAAACAAAAGGGAAATAGGGCCATCTGGTTTTTTTACTCAGTCCCAGTGAAATGTAAAAGTTAACAAAAGGAGAGTAAATGACGAATAAATTAGATTAATAAAAATCATTTCAGTTCTACCAATCTAAGGTATCAATAACATGGGGAACCACTTCTTTTTAAAATTGTGTTTTATGCTGGCATGTGTCCCCTCAATTTTCACTTGGCTCTGCTCTTCCTGGAACCTGAAGCAGAAATACTAAAATACCGTGATAACGCTTTATCAAAAGGGGAGAAAAAAAGCAAGGAAATATTGAGTCAGGCAGGAAAGCATAATACAGTAGGATTTCCAGAACAAAGAGGTTTTGAGGTTAACTTTCAGCTAAGCATTTGAAAGTGTAGATGCTTATCCAAACCCAACCCTTGAACTCTCACTATAGACCCTATTAGCCTATACTTTTTGCAGGGAGCCATCTTTTTTTTCATGTTACCTCAAAAAGCAGCAACAGGAAATGGGTAAGGCAGCTATAATTAAGTCTGTTAACACTTCCAGCAGAAAATCCCTTTTTTAGGGGATAATTAGTCAGCTGTTAATTTTTTTTTTTTTTGGTCTCAAACTTGGCATTGTAGTACAGGTTCTCTACCCAGGAGTATTCCCCATCCCCCCACACATTGGTTTTTAATGAGTTTGGCCACTTTATAATCAGAGACAGCCAAAAAAAAAAAAAAGTCTCATTTCAAATGCTTGTTTTCACTTTCCTGACATATATCTTGAACTTTGAACAAGTTATGGGTTGTCAGAAATGTAACCAAGGCCTGATCCTGCAGTTGGATCACCACCGATACTCTCACAAAGTCCTCTTGAATTCAGTGAGGTCTGTGTGCATGCAAAGGTCCCCCATGTGGCTCTGATTTCAGCCTTGGGGCTTTTGCTTGCACATAACCTCCTTTCAGATCAATTTTTAAAGACACACCCCCTCTGTTATAAAGCCAACTATTAGCATTGCCCCTAAGGTCTGAATGGGGTGTCGTGTATCATTCTTCTACTATGTGTTTTGTGTTTGTAACTAAACAATTTCCAATGTCACCCCCACCTCTGAATTTCTCAGCATTTCCCATTTTCTCTCTGGATCAAATCCTGGCCCCAACAGGAGTTTTTCCATTCACTTAACAGGGCAGGATTTCACACCATATCTTTCTTGTAGCATGTAAGCTCTTTGGAGCAGGGACCACCTTTAGTTTTGTGCCTCAGCACTGAGCACCTTGCTGGTGATGAATGGCGAATGGTAACAATCATTGTGTCAGGGATGGGCTCCCAGATGGAAAAGTTTGGATTGGATCTATATGCTACAGTCTATTAAATGTTACAATCCGGAAGTTTCGTTTCAGCCCATCTCTAAGGGCCAATGCTCCATAGGACTCAATGCACACAGGGTGAATATTACTCCTGTAAAACAGCCAGCACAAGATTTATGTATCACTTAGAGGAAGGGTTTTCTAGTGTTAGGGCACGAACCATAGGACACAGGAGACCTGACTTTAACACCTGCTCTTCTACAGACTTCCTGAGTGACCTTGGGCAAACCACATAGGGCCAGATTGTCACAGGTGTTTAGGCGCCTAACTCCCAATGAAATCAATGGGAGTTGGGCACCGACAGGCCATTGAGGATTTGGGCTTTAATCTCTCAGTGCCTCAGTTCTCCATGTGTAAAATGGGGATGTAACATGGGAGCCTCTCCCTGTTAGCACCTCCCCTTGTGGAGAGATGGAGCCACACCATCCCCTTGTGTCCAAATTCTGAGTTTGTCAAGTCCTTGTTCTGACCCAAGCCCTCCTGGCCCTGTCAAGATATTGGGGAGGCAGAAGATCTGCATCTCTAGCAAGGGCTAATCAGCCTAGTCTCCTGGGTTTGAGACCTTCTCCAAAAGCCCCTGGCTGCAATAAGTTGGGGAACCCAGGCCCACCGATTCCCCTGGGTTCCAGCTCAGGGCCCTTCTTTGGAGCAGCCAGAACCAGCCCTTCTCAGTCCCTTGCTGCTCCCTGAGCTACTTCCTACCCCTCTTGCTCTGTGAGCTTCCCCAGCCTCTTGTCCTGCTTCTCTCTTTTTGGAGTGTTGGTTTCCCTGGCAGCTTCTCACCAGCCTGCTGGAGGGATCCTCTCTCTACAGTCCCTCTGCCACCCTGATCACTTGCCTTGCAGCCCTTTTTTCCTGCCAATCAGCTTCAGCTGAGGGAGCAGGCAGGCAGTTGCTTCATAAACCCTTTAACTGCTAAACCAACATGTGGTGTATAGCCCCCGTACAGGGAATAACCCCACAGGGTTGTTGTGAGGAGAAAGACATTAGAAACTGAGGTGCTCAGATACTATGGCGATGGGGTCATATAAGTACTTAGGTTAGATACTTCGGTCGTACTTAAAACCATAGGCTCTGCACAGGCGTGAATTTCATAAAGTGTGATTTTTAAAACATAGCACTCATGACTGCAGCTGTAGAATGCTATTGTATTTATGAGAATGCACCGTGTCAATGCACCTTGCTCTTCATGGTTTCCAATACTTCCCAATGTCCTTGCAGCACTGCTGTGTTTTGGTTGGCCGACTGCTTTTGTGCTGGTAAGTGTAAGGGGACTGTTGCCCCCTTACTAACATTCAGTGGGGGTGTTTTGGTTGCTAGCTCCCAGCACTAAAAGGGGAGGGGTCGATGGGAAATCAGGACCCTGAGACTGACAGTCCCCAGGAACAATGGCGAGAGGCCAATGCTCCAGGTAAGCCTGATTGACAGGGCGGGCAGGCTAATCAGCATGACAGGAGGCCAGGGTGGGTCCCGTCCTCCGTGTGAACTGGAATGGCCTGAGTCAGACAGAGTGGGGCCGAGCTAAGGAGAGAGCAGGGGCCCAAGCTGAGCTGGAGAGCAGAACCGGGCCAGAGCCAGAGACGCAGCCCAGGGGGAGCAGATCCTGTGCTGGGAGCAGAGCTGCAGCCACAGAGCCAGAGACGCAGCCCAGGGGGAGCAGATCCTGTGCTGGGAGCAGAACTGCAGCCACAGAGCCAGAGACGCAGCCCAGGGAGAGCAGATCCTGTGCTAGGAGCAGAGCTGCAGCCACAGAGCCAGAGACGCAGCCCAGGGGGAGCAGATCCTGTGCTGGGAGCAGAACTGCAGCCACAGAGCCAGAGACGCAGCCCAGGGGGAGCAGATCCTGTGCTGGGAGCAGAGCTGCAGCCACAGAGCCAGGTGTGGTGAGCAAGTGGGGCCAGCCAAGGGGGGGACCTGAGCAAAGGGCCCAGCACAGAAAGACACCCCCAGACAAGGGCCCTTGCAGGCCAGACCGGGAGGGGGACCTTAACCCTACGGAGGGCTGACGCAGGGAAGAAGGGTCCCACCACTCAAAGCCCGGAGGTGTGTGGCCACCACCATTGCAAGTGACCAACCGCAGCGTCTCTGCAGCACGGCCAGGGCCTGAGAAGGAGGCTGGGACCTACAAGGAGCAGACTGTGACCTGCCCTGACGTTCCAGAGACACTGTTTGTGATGTTCCCTGCCACAGAGCGGGGTGATGTGTTTTCCGTTAACCTTTCCCATTTTTCCTTGTTCTTTTCTTTAGATTAATTGTTAATTAAATAACTTGTGTTTGCTTTAAATTGTATGGAATAATCAGTGGGTCAGGGAGGTGCCCAGTGCAGAGAGAGTACCCCGGAGTGGGGACACCCTAGCCCCTGCCCTAGGTGACCACAGCAGGGTTGGGGGTCGAGCCCCCCCAGGAATCCTGGGCCCAGCCTTGTTGGGGTTACGGGGACTCAGACAGACGGGAGAGTGGAAGGGGAGCCCTCAAGGGCAGGGAGGCCTCTGGGTAAAGGAAGTGGGAGCGGGGACTCAGATCCTTTCGCTAGCCCACCTCACCGGGGTAGTGCAGAAGTCAGGAAAGTTCCCCACAATAGCGGGACCATTCCCCCGCTTACATAAGGGCGAGGGGAACTGACCATTGCTCCGCCACTGCTGTTTTTCGCTTGTGGTCATCGATTTCATTTTAAACGCAGGTTGTCGAGAGCTGGGGCATTTTATATTTCTCATGTGCTTCAATCTAAATAAATATTGGTTAAAAATGGGGTGGCTCTTACCTTCATGTTCTCTCAGAGCACCAGAGCACAGACTTCACTAGAAACGGTCAAGGCAAAATGGAAACATGTATTTTTCACTTTGGGTTTATATATGAGACATATACTTCAGGTCCGCTTGACTGCTGTGGTTATTAAAGTTCCTGTGGCATTTTTCACAAGAATCTCCACAGGGGGTGTCAACTCATATCACTGAATTAAACTCCCCTTTGAATAATTTGATTCGGCCTATTATTTTTGTCATTATTTATTTATTTGCAGTGCCGTAGCACTTAGAAGCCCCAGTCATGGACCAGGATCCTGTTGTGCTAGGCGCTGTACAAACACAGAACAAAAAGATGGTCCCCACCTCAAAGACCTTACAGTCTAAGTAAATCCCTTGGTACTGCCAATTGGATAAAGTAGTCCTCAAATACTGTTGTGTGGTGATGGTGTGAAAAATCTGCATCATTCCACCCCAGAGGATGGGGGAAATATTTCAAGGATAGGGGAAGGGATTCCTATACATATCAGGACAGTTTTTGCCTTGTCATATAAATGCACTGTTGTTATTAACTTCAAGAAGAAATTCTGAGTTGCATCTGCTGGTTCATCCCAGCAAGATTTTCAAAAATAGGTGCAAGAAATTAGATTCTCATATCTTTATCCTAAATGTACATCATAATACAGTGCTGTGGTTAAGGTTGAGTTCAGGATTTCCTTATGAACTCAGATATTTAGGATTTGCAACCCAGGTGAAATGTGATATACAAGTCACTAGCTTGGATGCACATAATGCCAATAATACTTTGCACTTATCTAATACTTCTATCTAGATATCTAAGCACGTTCCACAAATTAACACGCTAATGTTGCTTTTGTAAAAAATAAAAAGTAATTTGCAAAGTCAAATAAAGTGCAAAGTATTAGTAATTCATATCAATATAATCTGTTTCCAGATGGATTTGTTACCAACCGATAGGCAGAATCGGCCTATTTTAAAGAAATAACATTTTGCAGGCAGTTTGACCTTGATGAAAGCTATCAATTTTTGTATTTTGAAGATATAAATAATAAGACAAAATAATCAGAAAAGCAGCCAAGAAGCACATCTATGGGAGAGCATGGCAAACAGCAAAGAGCACGGTCTGCTTTTGACCTCATGAAGTTCATTGCACAATCCAACGGAGTCCCCATTTCAGTGTGTGCCAAGATCCGGCAATGTGTTTTTCAGTAACATGTCTTTTAATTCTTTTTCCTGCTGTGGAGGCTAAATCCTTATTCACATGAATATATCAGTTAGATATTTTACAATGGTCTCATGACAATTTCAGTGCAAGTCCTCAAACACCCTGGTATGGATTCATAGTGACACAACTCTGCAGAAGTGAAATAAGGTCAAAGCAGCACCACGGTGTTTCCATAAAGAATGACATTTGGTGACCTGTTACCAAATCAATCTCAATACAAATCTATGGATATTCCACTGCTACCAAGAGCTGGTTAAGTCTAAGATATTCAACTCAATGAGCCAATATGCATCTTTGTCTTAAAGTCCTCCAAGTTCACTAGATTGTCACGTGTAAGGCAATGTGTGTGTGTGTGTGTGTGTGTGTGTGTGTGTGTGTGTGTGTGTGTGAGAGAGAGAGAGAGAGAAAGACAGAAAGAGAGAGAGAGAGACAGAGATTTAACATGAAATTAGTGTTTGAGAAAAGTTCCTAACTGACTCTCCAGGGGAACGAAGTCCTCCCTTTAGGCCTGATCTAAACCCTTTGAAGGCAACTTCTATTGACGCTGATGGTTTTGGATTAAGCCCTTCTGCACAGAACATAAAGAGTATGAAATGGGCAGCAGCAGCATAAGCTTCCCTCCACTGTTCTGCTACCGTCCCTCCTTGTGACTTGGCTTTCTCGGTTATTTTTTCCATGATGAACTCTCTTACTAAGGCCCCCTCAATGTCTGTGCCCAGGCAATGTTTTGCCTGTCTGATGAGACAGCCAGTGACGCTGCCAATTAGTGCCAGTTGTTAAAGAGGGTTTGGGGAGGTGGCCATTTGTCAGCATGGAACTGGGCTGAGAACACTACTCATTTCACATTTGTGATGTATTGAGGACTGGGTTGGAATTGCCAGCTATCACTTTAAGGCTACACCTGCGCTATAAGGGAGGGGTGTGATTCCCCTGCTCATTTACACAGACTTGTGCTAGCTTTCGTCGAGCTAGCATGTGTATAATTAGCCATGTAGCCCTGGTAGAGGCACAGTGTAGCTTTGCTGAGTACAAACCTTCCTGAAACCAGTGAGTACATACGAGGCATGGCTAATGTGTCTCCACTGCCTGTGCTACGGTGCCTAGCTATTTATTTTCAGGCTAGGGGGTGCTTTATCAAAGCATGCAACTGGAAAGAGACAGCCTAGAACAAGGTGGGGTTAGTTGTGCCTTGCTGCCTTGGGGAGCAGCCTGTTTTCTTTCTCTCTGTTTTTGGGTTCTTATATGTTATCGTTCTGAACTCTAAGAAATAAAGTAGTGTTATGTTGCAATCTTCCAGCAAGAGTATTTATGTTTTTATCTGATTTCTCTGTGTGTGTGCTGTGAACATAACAACATAGCAAGCTGCTATCTGTCACTATTGACCTGGACTGCGTTTGAACTGGAATCATCGGACAAGCTGGACGGAAGCCAGTGGAAGCATTTAAGCTGGGACTAATTTGAACTTTTTTTAACCATCTTGCTTGGTGTTTATCTTTAAGGCTTACATGACAACTCGCAGGCATATTCAGAGGCTCAGTGATGAGTAAAAAAAAAAGATCATTAGGGAAGTAATTAGTACTAAGATTGTGAGGTTTTTGGGAGCTGATTTGCTAGAATTTGCGGTTCTAATGAACAATCTTCTACAGATCTATTCACCAAATTCACGTAGAAGTGTTACAGTATAATTAGATGGCAAAACAATTTTAACACAAGCCCACATAAAAACCATATCATGGTCTGGATAACTAAACTGTGATCATATGAGACTACAATAGCAGATCAATTTCATTCTAGGAAGATATTTGGTGTTTATTAAAATAAAAGCAACAATCAAGGCTCCATGGATTCTATGATAGCATGGGCAGCGGGTGACGCTTCCCTTGGGGAGGCTAGCCTCCTACCCCACCTCTTCCGGCCAAGGCCACACCCCTGCTCGCTGCTTTCAGCCCCCATGTGTCCCTGGCTGGGGCAGGAGGTTGAGGAGGCTGAGAGCTCGGCCAGGACCGTGGTGGAGCTCTCAGTCCTGGCTGGAGATCCTAGCCCAGAGCCCCTCCCCCATTCCTCCCCTCCACCCCCATTCCACCCCTGGCTCCATCCCTGTTCCACACTTTCCCCCGTGGCCCACCCCCATTTTGCCCCCAGTCCACCACTTCTCCCCAAGGCCCTGCCCCTGTGTGCTCCCCCTTGACCCTGCTGTGGCCCCAACACTGGAAAAGCTCTGAGCCCCCACTGCAGCTCCAGGGCTATTGCAGGGGAAGATTCTTCTGGGGGCCCCAAATCTGATACTCCTCCTCCCAGTGGCACAAGATTTGGGGAGGCTTAGCCTCCATTACGCACTGCCCACGGCTCCATGGATTCTATGATAGCTTAGTTTATTAGAGGGCTAGTAAGTAAGAGACACTCTCTGTCCCAAAGTTCTCACATTGTACACAGACAAAGGAGGATGGAAGCAGAAACAGAAAGGTGAAGCGGTCAAGGTCCACAGCACACCTGTGTCAGAGTCCAAAATAGAACCAAGGTCTCCTTGCCATAGTCCCATGCCTAATCCACTGGACTACAGCATGTTAGCTTTAATATAGATTCTCTTGTTGTCCTTTGTCAAGTCACCTAAACTTTCTGTCTTGGTTTCTCCATCTGAAAAATTGGACTAATACTACTCTGCTTCACAGGGGGGGTTGTGAACACTAACACATTAAAAAGAAAGTTGTTCTCTCTTGCCACAGAGGGCAGGACAAGAGGCAGTGGGTTCAAACTACAGCATATGAGATTTAGATTAAATCTCAGGAAAAAACTTCCGAACTGTAAGAACAGTAGGGCAATGGAACAGACGGGCTTGAGAAATTATGGAAGCTCCTTCATTGGAGGATTTCAAAAATAGGTTGGATAGCCATGTGTCTGGGATAGTTTAGACACAACAAATCCTATTGACCTGGACTGCATTTGAACTGGAATCATAGGACCAGCTGGACAGAAGCCAGTGGAAGCATTTAAGTTGGGACTAGTTTGAACTTTTTTTAACCATAGAATCATAGAATCTTAGAATATCAGGGTTGGAAGGGACTTCAGGAGGTCATCTAGTCCATCCCCTGCTCAAAGCAGGACCAATTCCCAACTAAATCATCCCAGCCAGGGCTTTGTCAAGCCGGGCCTTAAAAACCTCCAAGGAAGGAAACTCCACCACCTCCCTAGGTAACGCATTCCAGTGCTTCACCACCCTCCTAGTGAAATAGTGTTTCCTAATATCCAACCTGGACCTCCCTCACTGCAACTTGAGACCGTTGCTCCTTGTTCTGTCATCTGCCACCACTGAGAACAGCTGAGCTCCATCCTCTTTGGAACCCCCCTTCAGGTAGTTGAAGGCTGCTATCAAATCCCCCCTCATTCTTCTCTTCTGGAGACTAAACAATCCCAGTTCCCTCAGCCTTTCCTCATGTGCTCTAGACCCCTAATCATTTTTGTTGCCCTCCGCTGGACTCTTTCCAATTTTTCCATATCCACATCTTGCGTGGTGTTTGTTTTTAAGGGTCACATGACAACTCGCAGGCATATTCAGGGGCTCAGTGATGACAGGGGGTTAGACTGGATGATCCTTGCAATCCCTTTTAACCCTATGATTCTAGGATAATGTTTGGCGAGAGCTCTGTCAGGGCAAACACACACCAGAGTGTAGACAAAGCCCTTCAGGTAATTTTGTTATTTTCTGTCCAGGTTTCTAATCACTCCAAGCTCCTTTGTATAAGTTCTCTAACCCAGCTGGTGTTCACAACTCCTCCCATTTTAATGTCATCTGTGAATTTCATTAATGTGCTATTCGCTTCCACTTCCAGATAAGCAATGAAGATATTAAATAAGACCAGACATAACACTGATCCCTTAAGTACCCCACCAAATACCCCCACAAACTTGATCCATTGCCCTTTATCATGATTCTTTGTTTACAGTTTCTGATCCAGTTTCCGATCCACATGACAGGCTTCCTGTGCAAGCCAATTTGAATTAATTTTTCAATTAGGATTTCCTCACAGTCCTGTATTGGCTAGGGAACTTCGCAGGCCTTTTATGTCTCTGACTTCTTTGGTGATATGATAAAAAGGCAGGGGATGGTCAATGAAAACAGAAACCGGACTGGATTTATCAAGCTTTGCCACAATATTCCTCCTTCAAGTTAGGAGAAAACATTCAAGCCTCCCCTTAAGAGGAACAAAGAAATCTCCTTACATTATTTTTTAAAGAGCTATTTTATTTTCAAAGTAAACAAGTGGGGCCAATTCCTAACTCCCTGGAGGTTCTCCCTTAACAGCTGCTTTCACAGATGATTTTGCATCCATATCCTGGCAGGCTACAGACCCTCAATGCACCCTCACCTACTTACTCAGGATGATTAATGTACTCTGCCAGGATCAGGAGTAATCAGCATGAGGGAAGGATGCATGTGGGTCACAGGCAGAATAGGAAGGGCCATACTAAAATCCATACACCACATCTTCTGACCCTAAACCCCACTCTAGGGCTCCCCTTCACAGCTCAATATAAGCAATGACTGTTGTTCCTCAACTCCATGGGGTGTGCAAGAGCCCTGCTGCATACATGTTTCCCCCCACATGGGTACAGAGAAGAGCCAGGTGGAATTAGCCCCATAGACAGGATAGTTAAAGGATGTAGGCCGAAATCCACTTCACCTCAAATGATCCCTTGAAATATGTGTTAACTACTTATGCTAAACAATCTGTTCCACCTTGTATTTAGCGTGACACTGAGTTAGTTTCCTGCACCTGAAGAAGAGCTCCATGTAAGCTCAGAAGTTTGTCTCTCTCACTAACACTAACGCCAATAAAAGATATTACCTCACCCATCTTTCTCTCTCAGATCCTCAAAGGTTTTTATGTGTGCAACTCCCTTTGAAATCAATTGATTTCTCAAGCATTGCCACTCTACAAAGTTAGGAGAATGTGTTCTCCAGGGCCACACTTCATTGCACAAATTTCAGCAAAAGCAAAGTCATCAACTGTCCATTCTGGGCCATTCTCTGATTTTGCTACAAACCATTTGACCATAATGCAGCAAGAGAAAATGTATTCCCTGTTCCATATCTCTTTTCCCTGCGCTTGTTACTGTCTCCTCAAGGAAAGGTTGGGGCCTCCACAAAGAAGCCAGACTCACAGTTTAAGAATTATGGTTCTAAGTATATTCAGGGCTGGTAAGAAATGACAAAAGACTCATTTCAGCCATCCTTTCTCAATGAACCTGCTGTGACAAGAACATTATGCCTATGCAATTATAAAATTTGGAATTTACACAACACTTTTTACCTTCTGGGATCCCCTCCCTCAGATGAAGAAAATGCACACAGAGAGAAAAAGTGGTAGAAGTTATAATGTAATAAACTTGATTCTCCTAGAAGTCTCTATAATTACATTCCCTTTGAAACTGAGACACAATGTAATAGCTGAGGACAGTGTGGCATCCTAAGCTTGGAAAACTCCTGAATTTTAATTTTTGTGATAAATCTAAAGCTTAATGCTTGAACTAATCTTGGAGCCTAGGGAAAGAATGGGCAGGGGATACATTCGTAAATAATCTGAAATGTTCTTGTCTCTTTGCTGGTATGCTTCTGATGGCAGCTTCTGATGTAATTTACAATGATAAATCTGTTGTGTTCCAACTGATTCACTATTTCCTCTGTGATAGACGGAGAATCAGTAACATACAGGAATATTAATGCTCCTGAAGGAATAAATACCACTGGGGAAACATGAATGCTCCCAAAGAATAACACACAAATATTCCTAACAAGCAACAGCTTTTCCATATGGACACAAAAGCATGGCGTAAACAACCGCTCTTGAGCATATTTCATATTCATGATCCTTTTGCCTTTTGTGAACATCCTTCGGAACAAAATTTCACTCAGCAGAATGTTTGTGAATGAAGGAAATCGAGGACACAAGCAAAGCCAATTATGGGATCTATTAGCAAAACTATAAATACATTTTCTGTGCTGCTGCTGCTGAGTTCTCCTTTGATAAAGCATTTAATTAATCGGTCACAAGTCACTCTAAGAAACCATTCTGGAAAATGAAGACATGCTACTGACTTACTGCCATTAATACTTTGTTGCTAAGTGACCAGTTGAGGTTGTTTGGGGAGCAGGAAAGGGTGCTCTAGGGTGAAGACTCTGGCACCTTCCCACCTGGGGAAGTTGGATAACGAGAATGAAATGACATTAACAGCTTCTTTCATCTCAAAGGAACTACAGAGTGCTTTACAATCATTAATTCATACAGAAACTATAGTTTGGGATCACACAGCACAACAGGAAATGCAGCCACCTTTTTTTGGGGGGAAACCGTAATAATATGCAACTGATAGCATGGTTCAGAGGCCAGGTTGTTCAAGTGTGAGGCACGAGTCTCAGGTTCTAATTGGCTCTAGTGTGTGGGGCTGGGCAAGACCCTTCACTCCTCTGCACTCTTGTTTCCCACTTTATCTGTCTTGTCTATTTATACCATTAAGTTCTTCAGGGCAGGGATTGACTCTTACACTGTGTTTGTACAGTGCCTCATATAATGGGACCTCTAGGCACCCATGTAATTAGAGCTGGGCAGAGGATGGAAATTCTGTTTGCTGAAGGATTTTGAAATTTGGCTTCATTTCAAATCAGAGCATTTCAAAATTCTCCACAAGGCAAAATTCTGAAAAACAGCATTCATTTCTGATCCATCAACATGTTTCAGTTTAGACTTTTTTATATTATATTATCAGTAGGGATGTTAATTAATCACAGTTAACTCATGTAATTAACTAAAAAAAATTAATCGTGATTAAAAAAATTAATCAAGATTAATCGCACTGTTAAACAATAGAATACCAATTGAAATTTATTAAATATTTTTGGATGTTTTTCTACATTTTTAAATATCTCAATTTCAATTGTGAACTTTGTATTCTGTGTTGTAGTGCTCACTTTATATTATCTTTTATAATAAATATTTGCACTGTAAAAATGATAAACAAAAGAAATAGTATTTTTCAATTTACCTCATACAAGTACTGTAGAGCAATCTCTTTATCATGAAAGTACAACTTACAAATGTAGTTTTTTTGTTATATAACTGCACTCAAAAACAAAACAATGTAAAAGTTTAGAGCCTACAACTCTACTCAGCAGGGCCGGCTCCAGGCACCGGCTTAACAAGCAGGTGCATGGGGCAGCCAAGAGAGAGGGGCGGCACCTGCGGCAATTTGGGGGTGGCAGGTCCCTCACTCCCTCTAGGAGCGAAGGACCTGCTGCTGAACTGCCGTCGCGATCGCAGCTTTTTTTTTCCAATTGCTGCCGCCGATCGCTATCACGGCTTTGTTCTTTTTTTTTGCTTGGGGCGGCAGAAATGCTGGAGCCGGCCCTGACAACAGTGCTACTTTATTTTGTACAGCTCCTTTCATACACCCACTAAGCAGAGACAATTAATGCAATCACGCCATGGGAACCCTCTTTATCCAGTACACAGAGTTATGAGCGAGAAAAGCACTTGCTAAAGCACTTAGAGTGTCAGTATCAAAATGTCACATCCTCCCTCCCACTAAGTTTGGTAAAAATACTAAAATGATGGGCCTAAGTCTTGGGTCCATTTCAGTGGCTTAACCAGTTTCTTCAGGATTCCCTATGCATAAGTGGGAACCCTGGGTGGTGTAGGACCAGTGTAGGGTCTCTATGGCATCCCTCCTCCTGGCCCTTGGCATAGGTGGCCTCCCTGGTAGAAAGGGGGTATGGCTGGAGCATCCCTTCACCACAACAATGGAACAGCCCCTTGGAGCCTCATTTAGAACAGCCCCAGAACTGCAGGAGCATAATGTTACCTCTGATCCAGGTTATTTCCGCCCTTGCTGGCAGATGCTCCCACAGTTACAAATTCTCTGTACAAAGGTACAACAGAAGAAGGTTGCTCCACATCGGATCTCAGTCAGCACTATCAGGCCTCTCTCTCTTCTCAGGCACGAAGCTGGACTAACCTGCCCAAGAAAGAGGCCCGGCCTAATCTGCGATCCTGTGATGTCTTGAAACAGGTGGAGAATTTCATCTTTGTATCTGTTTTGTTGCACAGACTGACCCCTATCCTATCCTCCCCCGCTTCCCCCAGAAATGCTTATTACCTGAATCCAGCAGTAAGGCTGCCTGACCATTTGGCACTATTGCACTCAAGGAGTTGTTACTGTGGTAGCATCTACCAGCCAGGGCAGAATTAACCTACTGCAGACACCACCGCTGCCAAACTCAGCTTCCCTCACATACCAGCAGGTTCTAACACTGTAGGAAGTGTGGACATTCTCAGCCTCTTTGATCAAATACCGGAGGGGTTAAAGTTACCGCTGCAAGCATGCCAAAGGGCAGCTCGAAGAGCAGGTGAAGTTTTTTAAAGTTTTCCCAGCCTCTAGAGCCTAAGGAGAACTTAAGTGAAGTTACTTGCCATTGCCTGCAAACGGTCCACCTCCCACTTTCATGCCCTTCCTAGAAACGTGTGCTCCAAGTGGAGCCCTCCCCTTGATCCAAAAGGATGAGATTAAAACTGTCCCCTTCCTCTGTCCTTCCTCTTCTGAGCCCAGGATCCCCTCCCCACTCAGATTTTATGATGCTGATTTGATTTATACCGCAGCTGCCACGAGCCTCAGAGCACGTTACAGAATTCAAAACTGTGGGCTCAGCTGAGCCTGACGGTACCAGCTGCACTGCCCCAGGGGAACTGTTGGGAGGGATAGTGCCTCGGGGAAGCCCAATGCTTGGAGCTCCCAGGCACCCAGGAGAAGCCTGCAAGTTGCACCACTCCTTAGGATGGAGCAACATGGGTTCAGCTCTTTTTTGCCTGGGGCCATGCTCTCCTCTCCTCCCCCCCCCCCTTCATGGTGACTTGTGCCCCTGGAATCACAGGGAGTCCTTGGGAAACAGCAGGCAAGGGAGATTCCTGGTACACAATTGGAGCCGAGCTTTTTTCACAGGACAGCTACTAGTGGTGTCATGGGAGCTGCTGAGTACTTGGAAATCTGGCCCCAGAGTGGCACCAATAGCATTTTGAAACCATTTAAGGATATGAAGTGAGACCCCCTAGACTGAGCAATGGAGGAGATACGTAGGTTGAACACAATCTCCCATACAACACTCCACTTAACTGATTTGCAGTTATCAGAACGTCTGCTTTATGGGGAACTAATCTAGCTTAGTGTTCAGGAATGACTAATATATAACTGAGGGCAGGGTTACCAAAAATCTGTTTAATGAGGAACCATTTGACCAGTGCCAAGTAGTTAAATGATGCTTAATCTGGTGTTAAATAGGTAAAATATTCTGAGAGAGTGTTTTGATAGAGAAATTGGAAAACAAAGATTCAAAGAAAACAACGAAGTGCAAGAAATAATATTCCTTGTGTGTATTTCTATCCAGTTTAATATTTTATTTCATTATAAATATTCTCCGACATTTTTAATTGCTCCTTCTCCTAATTGGGAAAGGAAGTTAACTGGTACAACAGCTGCTTCCTGTGGGAGTCAGGAGATGCAGGTTTGATTTCCTGCTCTGTCACAGAGTTCCTGTGTGAGCTTGGGCAACTCACTTATATCCAGATCCTCAAAGGTATGTAGGTGCCTAAGTCCCACTGGGACCTGGGCCTTAGTCTCTCTGTGCCTCAGTTCTCCATTTGTAAAATGGGTATGATAGCACTGCCCTGTCTGCCGGAAGTGTTGTGAGGAGAATAAATATGTTAAAGAATGTGAGGCCCTCAGATACTACAGTAAGGGTGTGGACACAAAAACAACTTCACGCAAGCAATTGCATAGGAAAATCCCAGCTCTTTGGTTGTACTTCCCAGGCCGTCTGGTGCTCCTTCTCAATAATTTTACCCAGCTGCTTCCAGAACAGACAGACCAGAACAGCTGGTTCACTGAGATGGAGCAAAATCCCGCTCAAGTTACTCAAACAAAACTACCACTGAAGCCAACAAGAGTTGGCTCATTGTCATCCCTTAGCTCAGTCTTGGAGGCTAGATTCATCGATAGAAAGGGATGGAAATTTGTGCTGTTCACAAGGGTCTGTTTGAGAGAGATTACAGGGACCACTGAAGCCCTCTGACAAAACCAAATGCTGCTTGCATCTGAGTAAGATCATCATTCAAGTTCTCAGGCAAACTCGGGCTGGCGCACACCTCTTGGTGGCATCAGAATAAAGTCACTGGGGACATCTTTCCGGTTCACAGATAAATGGTATAATTCTTACAAACAATCTGGCCAATCTGAGGAGTGATCACAGAGCCCTACCTGTAATCATTGCCCAGGGAAAAGTCCATTGGCACCAACGGGGCTAAAACCTAATGTCCTTTCTCCCTTTGGCTTCAGCTTCATTGGCTGCACTGGAAATTTACAGGAGCAGAAGGCTGGGCTGTGAGTACAACAGGGGAGCAGGATCCAGTGTGGAGTGAGGGGTTTAACTCTCCATTGTTCTGTATTCGGTAAGCTGGGTCACATCACAGACCGCTTACTTCACTGTTTCAGTGAAAAGCAATAAAAAAATAGACCCCCCCCCAGCCCTCTGCCAATGGGCTAGATAATCACAATGGGACCAGGCCCCTAGGGGCATTGTTCTCCCACGCTGAACATCCAGGCAGTGATCTAGCTAAGTGGACACAGTGTACAAAGTGTTTGTTTGTAAACACATGCTGACCACTCAAGAACTATTCTCAGAGGGCTAGATTGTCCCAGCCCTTCCTCCAATGTGCCGGGGAGTCGGAGGGAGCAAAGGCACTGCTGGTCCCAAATCAGCCTTGCTCAGATTGTGACTCTGGCCATGGGCAGAGTGGGCAGCAGTGGCTACTCAGTCAATACTCCCCCACTGCAAGCCAGTGAGTAGGGAGGGCATAAAGGAGGCATAGGGGGTAGGAGCTGGGTTTTCTCCCATTTTACCAGCTGGCCAAAGTACCTGGGCACACAGTAGAGGAATAAGTTGCTCCATGAAAGGGGGTGAAGTGCCTTCTAAAGCACAAGGTGGCAGAGGAGGAATTATGGCTCAGAGTCCACCACCTCCCTAGTTTGCTGCTGGGATGGCCCAGCGATGCACCATCCCTCAGCCAGGGCAGGCTGGAGGTTACAACCCAGCCCTTGGTGAGAAAGAAAACGAGCACTGACAAACTGCACTTCTGAGGGACCATGAACTTTGCCCACGAAAGATTGTTTAAAGCTTTCTCAGAAACATTGGAAACGCTCTTCTTCCACAATAGTTAGTCCAAGTGGATTTTTCAGAGTTCCAGTAATACAAATAAGCAATTACAATAATTAATTCACTTTATTCTAATACAATCAGTCAGGGATTCTGGTTTCGCACAGCCACGTACTGACGAGTGGATAGAAAGCACCTGCCCCGTTGAAGTTTAAAGCTAGAGACTAAGGAGCATAAATTCCTTCACCTGAGAAATGCTGAGCACCTGGCAACTTCCTTGGGAGTTGGAGATGCTTGGCAGGTACGGAGCATCTCTCAGGATCAGGCCTTTCGGCTCTGCGAAAGTCCTTACCGGTGTTTAGAATTCATCCATTACGTGTATTTGGTTCAGTCACTAGCAGATGGCAATTTTTATTTTTTTCCTTATTTATTTTTAGAGCAGGAACTCTGGACACCTTCTGGGAAAGAGAGACAGCAGATCACCCTGAACTCCTTTTGCCACGCTCAGTTAGATGTCCCAGGGTTCTCTCAAGGCAGCACTTACACAAAGAAGGACATTTTTTCAACTTCCCACAACCCTAATTCAACTCCAATGACCACCTCTCTCCTGTTAAGAAACATTTTTTTGACAGACGGTGTTGAACCAAATCCTTAAATAGTCACTCATTTTTTACTGAAACAAAACACCCAATAAGGCAAATGTACATCTCTCTTTCAGACACATGCAGCCGACGAAGTGGGTATTCACCCATGAAAGCTCATGCTCCAATAAGTCTGTTAGTCTATAAGGTGCCACAGGACTCTTTGCTGCTTTTTCAGACTATAAACTCTGTGGGGCAAAGACTGTTCTTACTTTTGTGTCTTGTATAGTTATCAATAAATAAGAAATAAAAAGTAAGGGCAGAGTAATAACTTCAGGGTCTGCCCAGTAGTTACAAAATCTCTACCATCCTCCACACCCCAGGACGCATGTCTTCTAAGGTAACCAGTTAGCAAGTGTGAAAAATCGAGACGGGGTGGGGGGTAATGGGCGCCTATATAAGATAAAGCCAAGAATATAGGGACTGTCCCTATAAAATCGGGACATCTGGTCACCCTAATGTCTTCCAATGAAAGGCAGAAACAAAAATCCACTAGAAGCCTCAACGTCTTAAAAGAAAGACGGTAAGACATTATCTTCCCTTTGTGGGATTACACCTG
This sequence comes from Trachemys scripta elegans, assembly GCF_013100865.1. Taxonomy (NCBI): domain Eukaryota; kingdom Metazoa; phylum Chordata; order Testudines; family Emydidae; genus Trachemys; species Trachemys scripta. Next base: position 187,382,530 of record NC_048300.1, on the reverse strand, counting down.
ACCCATGAGTAACTATGCACTAGGTAATTCTGTAAAACTTGACTAGGTAACTCCTGCAAATAATGCAATGCATCCTGGAGCAGTCACATTTGCAGTAATCCCTGAAACTTCTCTCACCAGCCTCCTGAAGACTTTACGTCTCGTTTGCTCTGAGCACACAAGTTCTACTAATCGGCAACCAGCCTAGAAAACCCACCAGAGGTGAAAACACTATGGGGGGGGGGGGAGAGGTAGCATTAAAATGGTCAGGTGTTTTGTGCTGAGTGTATGTTACTTCCATTGGCAAGAGTGAAACTTAGTTAGCCTTTTGCCTTGTTTTGCCTTTGCTGGAAACCTCTTGTTGATGGGATCCAGCCAATAGTCCAGCCCATCAGTCAGGGGCAGTGCTAATTATTTTCACACTGGGAAAAAATGTCCACCCCCTCCTATGCATGCAGGTAAAGAAGAAGAAGAAAAGCCAGGACACTGGAATCACACCTGGAATCACTCTGCTGTTCCTACCACACATACAGCGTCAGTGAGAGACAAGAGCTTACTATGTATTTGAGGAAACCCTTCTCTTGCCATGTTAAAGGTAGATGATTCTGGCATGCCAGCTGAGACTGTAGATAGGGAATCAAGATACATTTGCACCCCAGCTCTCAATGACCAATCCCCACAAACTGTTATAGACCCCCCAACCCCCACACCTGGCTTTGATGGATTAATCCTTAAAGATACTAGGGCAGGGTCTCACACTGGTTCCTTCATTTAATGCTTCTCATCATTAGTTCCCTTCAACCCACAGCCTCCCCCCCACCCCAAAAGGAAATGCATCGTTTTAATGCTTCATATTTTTGTTCCCTCTTTGCTGTTTAGGACAAGAAATGAAGTGCTGCCTCTTTAATTGGCAGAAGCATGCAGTAAGAGCATACCTTTAATTTAGTGTTGGGATAGCTCACTTGCACCCTGGCTGTTGTCTTATTGGAGAGGGCAGCCTGCCTCAGATCCTCTAGCACTGAAATAATATCATCCAGCACGCATTTCTTATCCTGATTTCTCAACACACACAGATGGGAAAAAGTATAATTATAGCCTTTGTAGTTCACCTTCATTTCCAGCACGGCTCGGTGGATCTGCAGGATCACATCAGCCTGATGCAAAATATTGCCTCCAGGTTTGGAGAGGAGGATCACCCTGCCATACCTCCCCGGGGTGTGCAAGTCCGAATAGAGCTGGCTTTTGGACTGCTCCAGGGGGAAAAGGCTGCTGGCTAAGCTCCGCTCGATCTTGGCCAGGCTGTGGCTGGGGGCTACCAGCGTCTCCAGGTCCCTTTCAGACTGGAAGCGGTTGAGCAGGCTGAAGCCGAAGACGATGGTCAGGACTGCGGGCACCGTGAGGAAAAACACCGGATGCCTGCTCACGAACAAGCCCAGCTTGTAGCAAAACGACTGAAGCCCTCTGTGGATCACCTGCCGCAGCATCCTCCACCCGCTCCAGCTTGCAGATGCTCCCGGGCGGCTTAGAAAGCACATGTGACATGTGTGGCTCCTTGCCCCCTTCCTGCCAGTTTCCCCTTTCCTCCCCCCTCTCACTCCCCCTACTCCTTTGCAAGACTGCAGCAAGTTGCAGCACGGCAGCCAAAGATCGATCCGTGGGGTGCGCGCGCGTGTGTGTGTGGAGGGGCCCTGGGGACAGGGTGGCGCCCGGGTTATTTCCCCCCTCTCGCTCCCCCAGCTAAGCAGCATCGCCCCCCTTCCTGGCCCCCTTTTCGCCACGGAGGCGCTGGCATGGTGCTGGGATCCGTCCTTGCTCTGCAGTGCCGGAGCGCTCCCGCGCCCCTCCACCCCTGTGTGGTTCCCGTGCAGCTGCCCAAGGGAGAGCCCCGCTAACCATGTGCCCCGGCGGTGGAGCAGGAGAAGGGGGGGTGGTGGTGGAAATGGCTAAGGGGAGGGGGCACTGTTTCTAGAGCGTTTTCCAGCAGGGTCACACGAGGCAGAGGACTGGGGCTTGTGTGTGTGAGAGAAATGAATGATCCACTGGAATTAATAGCGGGGGAGGGGAGGGCATGGGGGGAGACCTCCAGCGGGGTTGCCTGGGATCCCCCCATTCACCTCTAGGGACTTTCGCTCTGGCTGCAAGAGGCTGTTGCTGCTGCTGCATTTGAACATCTCCCGAGCCACGCCAGGCTGGTGCACGCTCCGCTTCCCGCCCCGTGGCTTGCAGAGATGCGGCGCCTGGGAGCTGCAGCTGCCGGGACTTCTGCTTGGGACGGGAGTCCGGCAAAGCGCAGGGCAGTCTCTCGCTCTCTCAGCCCCAGCGGTGCTTCTCCAGGGGACAGGGGGAGGGCGAGGTCAAAGGGGGGTCTGGGTTTCTATTTTGAGAAGTGATGGTGTGTGTGTGTGTTCCCCTCCCTGATCACTGTGCCTGTCCCATCCCTGCGCTGTCCCTCAGCGCCCTGTATTACAACCCTGACGCCTCAGTTACTTTGTTTCCAGTATGTGGGTGGGTGGGTGAGTGGTGGTGGTGGGGGGGTGTTAAACAGAGTACAGTATATTCCCCCCATTTGCATTAATATAAATTTAGCTTCCCAAGCAGGGGCTGCCCCACAGATCAGCTGAGGAAAGCCACAACTGGGGAAAGGGGGAACAGATCACAACTGCAATCTCCTGCTACAGAGAGCACTAGTGCAGTGTTTGTCAACCTTTGCGATACCAGGGGCTGGCTTGCAGTTGCAGCCTTCCGAAACTGAGTCAGGGGGATCTCAGGGACCAGCGCAGGTCCATGCACCGGTTGTTGAGAAACATTGGACTAGAAGATCCATACACCTAACAAACAAATTTCCTAAAACTAGACAGTAATTACCAGCCCGTTCATGAATAACTAAGGACAATACTCCAGAAAAAGCTCTCCAAAATATAGCCGCATACCACACGTTGCATAAGAGCAGAGAATTCTTTTATGCTGTTTCTGAGGCCAAGAGATAAGTGCCTAATACCCAGGTGGTTGTTTGCAGGACAACAGCTCTCTGGCTCATCATCTGTGAGGAAGTTTCTAAGCAGGAGGAATTGTTTTTAGGGTGCTTTAGCCAGGGATGCTTGGGACAGCAGGTTCAGTGTTAGCAGTGGTGATAACACCTGGCAGAAAAGCAAGAAGAGAGGAAGGGTTTCCCCTCTAGTATCATCTAAATCATAGTAACAAAGGGATAGCCGTGTTAGTCTGAATCTGTAAAAAGCAACAGAGGGTCCTTGCGTCTGATGAAGTGGGCATTCACCCACGAAAGCTTATGCACCAATACTTCTGTTAGTCTTAAAGGTGACCCTCTGTTGCTTGATCTAAACCATAGGTTTCTTGATCTCTAATTTAAGTCATAAGGGGAAATACAAAACAAAACAAAACTCCGAATAGCTGCTTAATGGCTTAGCATCTTAAAAATTCCAATAGACTGTATAGCCATTTTTTCAACAAAAATGGATTGATCCTGGCAGCATATCAGTGACATTGTGAAAAGCTGAGGACATTGTGAGCTGCTTTCGTAACAAGCTAATATTGCAATGCAAGGAGATCAAGAGAGAAAAAAACAACAGAAAGCTTGAGCCCATTGGTTAAGAGATTTGACTCACACCAAGAATTACTAACGGGCTGGACAGAGCTTCCTCATTCATCCAAATAATATACTGCAGACCTCGCAGAGAAGAGGTGTCACTAAATTATCCCTAAGCGCCCAGGAGACTTTCAGTGATGGATCTTGCATGGCATTACAGCAGCCAAGCACTTTGTGAGCCACATCCCCGCAGGTGTCTGCACAGTGCCCCTTTTGTTTGGCTTCAGATAGGGTGTTTCATTTTTTCCTCCATTTCCTCCCATTCGATTCCTCTTTTTGATTTTTTTGTGGCAGCGACTCATTGCCTTTGTCAGGTTTTCACCAGGCCCCAGTTTATTCTGGAAGGGACATACAATGCTTGCACATGACCTGTCTTCTGCTTGACTAACTTTTTTTACCTGGGCAGGCTAAACTGGCAGTTTTGAAATCTCACAAGCACAGAGTGGAGGGATAGAAGGGAGCACTGTGCTGGGGTTATTCCACACACTGACTGTGGCCTGGCTGCAGACTGACAACCTGGATGTATTTCAGCTGACCTGATACGTTGTTAATGTTTTGGGTGAACTTGATGATGGTGACGCCTTAGTGAGCTATGTGCAGTGTATGTTGTAATGCGTAGCAGTTAATATTTTTATAACACATGTCTATGTTTTACATGTAATTTTTCACATCACTAAATTCTCTCTTTCACACACACGTACTTTCCAATCTGATTGCACACGCAAAAAGGGGGTTTCTCAGAATCTTTGCAATTGTTCTTTGTTATAGTTATTGTTTTTACTTCTATATCCAACAACATAGATCACGGACATGAAGTTCTTGTGGTTTTGCAGGAGCCCTGACATCTGACTCTGACATAAGGGATGAAAAGGCAGGAATACAAACCCAAATGTCTGAAGCTAGGTGCCTAAATTAGCTTCCTCAATCTATATTTAGGTGCTGCATTATATTTAGGTGCCTATAGATAAATGGCCTGATTTTCAAAAGTGGTGATCAAAAAGTGCCTAAATATGGATTTAGAAGCCTATCTTCAGGCACCTGCATTTGTAAATACTGGGCATAGTCCTTATGGGGAAGGGTCTAACATGGGTACTCACACAACAACAACAAAGTTACAATATCAGATTCTCTACGTTGGAAATTAGCCTCAATTTCAGCCATCGGCATAGCTGTACCATTGCAAACCCCGAGTGCTAGAAAGGAAAGTAAGTTTGGTTTTTTTTGGTTCCAGGCAGGGTTAAACTCCACCAATGCAAAGTGCAGCTTTCCTTGTCCACTCTATGATGCATCAATGGCTATCAGCCAGGATGACTAATCCTCTGACTGCCAGAGGCTAGGACTGGACGATAGCATATAAATCACTTAATAATTGCATATAAATCACTTAATAATTGCCCGGTTCTGTTCATTCCCCCTGAAGCATCTGGCGTTGACCACTGTCAGAAGAAAGGACACAGGGCTAGATGGACCACTGGGATGACCCAATATGGCCATTCTTATGTTTATGTTATTTATTTATTTTTCATTATCACATTCCCAGGGGTGCATGGAAAGGCAACATGGCACTGGACAGGGAGTCAGGAGACCTGGATTTTATTTCTACCCATGCCGTTGTCTTGCTACAACTCAGTCTCTTTGTTGCTTAGTCTCCCAATCGTTATAATGGAGCTAATAATTACCCACCTTTGTAAAACTGGTTGAGATGTATGGATAAAAATAGTTGTTTACATGGTCAGTATCATTGTTAAGAATTTCCGAATCCTTGAATGTACAGAAATCATGGAATTATGATACAGTGAGTGCAGAGGAAAGTCACGGGGGCGGGGGGGGGAGGTCTTTTGAAAATGCAATGTAGCCTCCTAAATCATGTAGGTGCTTTCCAAAAGTGAGTCAGGCACTTTGGGCCAGATTTTTAGGTACCTAAAGATGTAGATATGTTTTTTTTAAAGCCAACTAATAAAATACTTAGCTCTTATATAATGCTAGGCACCTATCTGCATCACTAGGTGCCTAGAGATGCCTTTACAAATCTGGCCCTCCAGAGCCCATGTCTCACTAATGTTCCTAAGTGACTAAGTCAAGTTTGGAAAAAAATGGGATTTAGGCTCCTAAGTAACTTAGGTATTTTTGAAAATTTTACCCCTCCCTATTCATTTTGGCCAGATCACTCCATGTGCATTTTCTATCCCTTTCCTGGAATTCACCTTCCCTGCCCCATTCCTTTACCTAATTAGAGCCACATTACTCACTTCAGACCCAGAGCTCTATGAAAATACCTACTGCACACTGGATAACTGATATTGTCATTAGTGCTTGTACATTTCCTCCAGGGGAAAATGTTCCACCAGGGAATGCAGTCTTCCCATTGTTATTTGCAAAGTTCAGCTTTTCAGATCCAAATCCTGATTGTTTGTGACTTTGCCATTTCTACAGTGTAAACAGATTTTTCTGGGGAAAATGAGCCTCGCACTGCCCGCAGCATTTCAGACTGCCATTGGAACCCCACCAAGAGGAATCCATTTTTGCTTGACCAAACTGGCTACAGTATGTTGGGACCCTGAAGGGGTTGCATCGAAGTAGCTGTTCTGCTTTTTCAAAACCATTCACTTTATTGGGGGAGGTTGAGCAAAGAAAGAGGTGAAAATGAAACAAAATTAAAAAAAAAAAAGTGACTTTGCATGGGTTCCATAAAGCACTGAGAATTTTCATACAACTTCAGTGAATCACTCATGTAACGAAAATCAAAGACACGTGGTGCACGTACAATGGAAAATTATGGCCAAAAGAGAAGTAACTGCACCATCATGCCAGCGACATCTGCTCCTTAGCACACAGCCTGTTCTTTTGTCAAAATCAGGCAGCTGTTGCTGTCTCCCTTGTTTGGCCTTTCTGGGTCATGTTGTTGTAGCTGGGTTGGTCCTAGGACACTAGAGAGATGGGCGGGGGAGGGGTAATATCTTTTATTGGACCAGCTTCTGTGGGTGAGAGAGACAAGCTTTCGAGATTACATGTAAGATATTAACTAAAAGATAAAATAAAGTCTTCAATAAAAGATATTACCTCACCCACCTGGTCTTTCCGGGTCAGGTTATTAAGACATTGGTAGTGAAGCAGACTCCAGCAACAGCTGATCTAAAGTAATGTCCCACATTCTTCCTAATCAGTATTCCGACCAGGGAACAGCAAGCAATGGTGCTGGTAGTGCAGATGGACTATTATTTAACGGTTTCTTGTGGTGGGCCAAGAGGCCTCAAGCAGGTGAAGACCGCATTACACTAGATGCTATACCCTCAGAGTAAATGACAGACCTTGTCCCCCAAAGCACGTGTATTCTGAAAGGCAAGACATAGCAGATGGTTGAGACAAATGCAGACTAAGGGAAGACAGAACAAAAACAGGACATTGTCATAAATTCATGAGGGCCAGGAAGCGCCATTAGACCATCTCACCTGACCTCCTGCATGACACAAGCCATAGAATTTCACCCAGTTACTCCTGTACTGAGCCTAATAAGTTGAATTTCACTAAAGAAGGTCTTCTGGAAAGGAATCCAATTCTGATTTTAGCACACACTAGCTATATAAAATAACACCTAGCCAATCAGGTGCAGTCATCACAACTTGCCACAGCCTAGTGGTTATCAGCTCACAGTTTCCTTACTGCAGAGGTAAGTTTTGAGGAGACACTTGAAGGAGGATGAGATGTCATTGCCCTTATGGATGGACTAGGTTTCCTTCTACATACGGAGAGAGGACAACTAACTTTAATATCAGAATAGCCATCATCTACCTTTCAGTACTTGGAGTGCAGGGGACAGAGTCACATTACATTGGCTGCACACATTCTTCTTTGAGAATTTCCACAAGATTAAGATAGGCAGTTCCTCCTCCTTGTGCTCATTGGTGGAGCCCTGAAGCCTATGCCAGTACTCTTGGTCAGTGTATATGCTAGACCAGGGGTTGGAAACCTTTCAGGAGTGGTGTGCCAAGTCTTCATTTATTCACTCTGATTTAAGGTTTCGCGTGCCAGTAATACATTTTAACATTTTTAGAAGGTCTCTTTCTATAAGTCTCTAATATATAATTAAACTATTGTTGTATGTAAAGTAAATAAGGTTTTAAAAATGTTTAAGAAGCTTCATTTAAAATTAAATTAAAATGCAGAGCCCCCCGGACCAGTGGCCAGGACCCGGGTAGTGTGAATGCCACTGAAAATCAGCTCGCGTGCCGCCTTCGGCACACGTGCCATAGGTTTCCTACCCCTGTGCTAGACCACTAGAAAGCCTGAGAAATGCTACAGGTAACAGTGCCAATAATACACTGACGACACCCAGCTGTGTCTCACAAAACTCTATCAGCATTGACGTGGAAGCTAGGTAGGACGGATGGCCCGCTGTTTAGAGCACTAACCTAGTGCCTCGGAGACTGGGCTCAACTTCCTGTGTGATTTTGGGCAAGTCACTTAGCCTCTCTCTGCCTTAGCTCCCCACAGTAAAATGGGATAAGAACATAAGAATCCCTACCTTGCTATGGTTGTGAGGGTAAGTTTATTAAAGATTGTGAGGCACTCAGATACTGTAGTAAAGGCAAGTAACTAAAATACAATAGATACTGATGGGTGCATGAAAATATAGAGACATGGCTCACCACACACTAATTTCCCCCAGTGTAGAAAAATAATAGAGAAGATGGAAAAAAGCTTGCTTATTATCTATGTAATACATGATAGTGGAGTAAAAAAGTTTTACTAGCGTAAGTCTCATTACTCACATGTCCGCTCCACACATGAATTATACAAGGCATCTCAAATGACAAAAAGCAGATAAGGCTTTAGAAGTCAATATTAACAATATGAAGTGCTCCAAAAAGTGAGTAAGGAGTCAATATCATTTTGAAACCAGTGATGTAATATGTTTCCTGCGGTTAATACCAATTAATGGCATCAATGGCATCGTTTAATGAATTCATCGAGATGTTAACAAAATTTGCTGAGGATTCTAAGTCAAGAAGTATGAGTGAGACCAAAGATATAACACAAAGATACCTAAAGAAGTTAGAAATATTGCCAGAAAATAACAGATGATTCAACTTGGAAAAATGCGACTATAATTTGGAAGAAAAAAATGCAAAATGCAGACCCGCAAAGCAATGTATGACAGTGCACAGCAGATTAGACACGAGTTTGAAAGGAGATTTTGCAGCAGCAAAAGGCAATACAATGTTGGGTTGCTTACACAGAGATCTCTTATCATGAAACAGCAAAGTAATAGCCCCTCTCTATATTTCTGATGTGTCTGCACCTGGAATAGTGTGTTCAGTTCTGGGCATCCAGTTTATCAGAAAGATATTCAAAAACTGTAGAGAATATAACAAGAATCATCAGGGGACTGGATGGCCTGGCTTATCTGGAATGACTAAAAAGGGCTGGAAAAAAGTCGAGTTTGGCTCTAAGTGATGTCTAAGAGCCAGACTGCTATATGCATATTCACAATCATAGTACCATAAATAGCGTTGTTGACTTCCGAGTGACTAGTCAATGAGAATGAGGGTATCAGAGTCTGGCCTTTGGGTGGACATGATAACAGTTCATAAGTATTTAAAGACTATAACACCAAGGAGGGAGGGATGTTATTTAGGGTGGCCATAGAGGATGTAACTAGAGACCGGTCTATATGAGAAAGTTGTACCAATTTAACTTGGGCCTGGTCTACGCTACATGTTTAGATCGAGGTAAGCTGCCTTGCATTGACTTAGCTGTGGAAGTATCTTCACTTAAATTTGACTCCTACGGATTTAAGTGCCATTCTATGCTGACTTAGTAACACCACCTCCTCAAGCACTGTAAAGTCACAGTTGACATAATTAGGTTGACGCAGTGCCAGCATAGACACTGCATTGTTACAACGACTGTTACTGGCTTTCAGGAGCCATCCCACAAAGCCCCATACTGACAATACAATCGATACAAACACAAGCAGTGAGGACACACACCGTGGACCCAAAAAGCCAAGTGTGCGCAGACAGAAGCAATTTAATAACTGCGGTGGCTGTATGCCAACAAAAATTGACATAATATTGTAGAGTAGACATGGGCTTAGTGCAGTGGTTGGGGAGCCAGGGGCCAGGAATGGAACCACGAGCTAGGGACCAAGGCCACGTCTGGGGCTGGGAGCAGAACTGCAGCTAAGGTCAGGAGTAGAGCTGTGGCCCAAGCTGTGGTTGGGGACAGGAGTTGGGCTGGGGACAGAGTGGGGCTGGGTGGCACTCCCTCCCTACTTCCCCATGGGACCTGTCCCAGGCCCCCATCCATGCCCCCACAACATTCCTCCAGGCCTTCCAAGGGGGACACACCTTACAGTTTGGGGGCCACTGCCTTAGTGTGTGATTTTGAAACTGATATAATTAAACTGGTGCAAAAAGGCTGTGTTGACACTTCTTTTAAATTATGCTTATTTTGGCTTAGTTTAAATTGATCTGGAGTAGGTTTAATCTAAACTAATATAAGACACTTTTAAAAAGAAATATGAGCACCCACAAAGCCTTTTGTACTGTTTAACTAAAAATCAGTATAAAAAACCCACTTAAGTTAAACCAGTGCATCTTCCTTGTGTAAATAAGATCTAGGTGTATTGGAATGAAATTTAGTAAGGGAAAAATTAGGGTGAATGAGGAAAAACTTCCTAACAATGAGTTCTTTGAGGCAGTGGACTAGTCCTCTTTGGAAATGGTGGGACCCCTGTGATGTGGACATTGGTAGAGTAGCTGGGAACGATGGATACTTTCTTACCCGTTGTTAAGCGTGAAGGTGTTATATTAATTGGGGTGCCAGTATATTTAAAGAAAAAATTGCCAAGCTTTATAAATCTAATAGATTTTGTTGGTTATCAATCACATTAGGGTTTAGCACACGGGTAACAACTGGTACTATCACTACAACATGGGGTTCTTCTCTTTAATGACTTTTCCCTTCAGAAAACATTCTTAAAACAGGAGACTTTACTTGCTGTAAATTGGGGGCAGCACCATTGCAGTCAGCAGAAATAGGCTCATTTTCAGCCCTTTGAGGATTATCTTTCCCAGCTCAGGGTCAGATTCTCAAGCCTTTTTCTGTCCCCTTTGCACCACCCGAACATTACAAAGGTGCTGCAATCTTGCTGCCACTGCAAAATTATGAGGAACATTATTGATGAAATTCAATAGAGTCATAAGAACGGCCCTACTGGGTCAGACCAAGGGTTCATCTAGCCCAGTATCTGGTCTTCCGACAGTGGCCAGTGCCAGGTGCCCCAGAGGGAATGAACAGAACAGGTAATCATCAAGTGATCCATTCCCTGTCACTCATTCCCAGCTTCTTGCAAACAGAGGCTATGGACACCATTCCTGCCCATCCTGGGTAATAGCCATTGATGGACCTATCCCCCATGAATTTATCTAGTTCTTTTCTGAACCCTGTCATGGTCTTGGCCTTTACAACATCCTCTGGCAAAGAGTTCCACAGGTTGACTGTGTGTTGTGTGAAGAAATACTTCCTTTATTTGTTTTAAACCTGCTGCCTATTAATTTAATTTGGTGACCCCTAGTTCTTGTGTTATGAGAAGTAGTAAACAACACTTCCTTATCTACTTTCTCTACACTAGTCATGATTTTATAGATCTCAATCATATCTCCCCTTAGCCATCTCTTTTCCAAGCTGGAAAGTTCCAGTCTTATTAATCTCTCCTCAGACGGAAAGTGTAAAGTACTTCACTTAGGAAGGAAAAATCAAAATGGGGAATAATGAGCTAGGTGGTAGGGCTGCTGAAAAGGATGTGGGGGGTAGAGTGGGTCACAAATTAAATATAAGTCAACAATGTTATGCAGTTGCAAAAAAAGTCTAATATTGTCAAGTGTATTAACAGGAATGTTGCATGTAAGACATGCAAGTTAATTGTCCCACTCGACTCAGCACTTGGGAGGCCTCAGCTGGAATACTGTGTCCAATTCTGTGCACCACACTTTAGGACAGATGTGGACAAATCAGAAAGAGTCCAGAGGAGAGCAACAAAAATGATAAAAGGGTTAGAAAACCTGACCTATGAGGAAAGGTTAAAAACCTGGGCATGTTTAGTCTTGAGAAAAGGAGACCGAGGGGGGACCCGATAATAGTCTTCAAATATGTTAGTGGCCGTTATAAAGAGGACAGCGGTCAATTGTTCTCCATGTCAGCTGAAGGTAGGACAAGAAGTAATGGTCTTAATCTGCAACAAGGGAGATCTAGGTTAGATATTAGGAAAAACTTACTATAAGGATAGGTAGGCTCTGGAAAATGCTTCCAAGGGAGGTTGTGGAATACCCATCATTGGAGGTTTTCACGAACAGGTTGGACAAACACCTGCCAGGGATGATCTTGGTTCTGCCTCAGTGCAGAAGGCTGGACCCGATAACTTCTCAAGGTCCCTTCCAGCTCTACATTTCTATGAGTCTTCTGGGAGTATTCATAGCTGAGAATTCTTCTCTATGAAAACTATCTCCTATGCCAACCACCTAAGGGAATATAGGGTGTATGTTGGGGGAAGGGATAGGGCATGACATAGGCAGGGAGGGGTAAGGAAGAAACTATAGCTGGTTGGGAACATGCTTCAGGAAATTTCAACATTAAAAAAGTCATTCTGGATCAGAACAAAAAGCTAAAAATTCAAAAAATTTCCCTGAAAATGAAAACACTGGGGAAAAAAAAAAAGATTCAGGACCATTCAAATATTTTGTTTCCAGTGTCAAAAAGTTTCATTTCAACAGTGTTGGTTCAATTAATTTCATTTTGAGTTTTAAATTATAGTGAAATATTATGTATATAATATTGTCACAGAGTTCACTCACCACTAGTTGTGCCCCCTGCTGGCCATCCTGGGAATCAGCTCAGCCAGGCTTGTGCTCTCCCTCTGGAGGTGTCTTCCCCCACCCTGTCTCACTCTGCAGCCCTGCTTACTCTCAGCTCTGCAGTCTCCCCTTCATGGCTTGGCACTCCAGCCAGGTCACTAAGGTCCTCTCCTTCCAGAGAATTTAAAGTCCTTCCAGACCCAGTGGCTGGCTGGCATCTCCAATGCCCTTGCCACTTCCAAGTGGCTGGCAGGGGAACCCTGACATACCCTCTACACTGGGTTGCAGCCCAGGGACCCTATAACAAGCAGCTACGATCTCTACACGGTTTGATCCCTTTGCTGTTGTTTCCCTGGGTTTCTTCGTATTTATCTGACTTCCTCCCTCTCTGGGCTTGCCAGCCTCCCAATTTCCTCCACTCAGGGAGTAACTACAGCCTCCCTTCCTACACACTCCTTGCTTCTCACTGCTCCTGGGCTTTATACTGGCTCCACCTCTTCCTGCCCAGAAGAGCCTACTTCTAATTAGTGGCATGCTCTCTGGCTCCTCCAGGTGCACCTGGTGCAGTTAAATGCCCTGTTTGGCCACCTTAACCCCTTTCAACTCTGTATGGAGCAGATGCCCCATTACAAATATACTTAATCGTATATATAAAATATATAGGATTTAAATTAATGTTTCAATGTGATATAAAAGTCAAACCAACATGAATCAAAACAATGCTGTTGAAAGGCAACATTATCACTTTCCTGTTGAAAAATTTCACCAAAATTGACATGTCCCCGTGAAACCCTTCAATTTCAGTGAAACTGAATATTCTGATGGGAAAATAGTCCACATCCAGCTTTAGAAGGGACAGGAGCTTCATCAACTCTCAGCTGTTATACGGTCCCTTTTAGTGACCATAACTAGTTGACATAAGACTAAGGGCTGCTTTACCTCATGTCAGAGCTGGGCCAGGGCCTTTCATTGTTTGTAGAATTCTCTGTGATATTTTTAACCAGAATTTTTTTACCAAAAATAAATTTTCTGAAAAAATTATCAGCCTATTTTGTTCAGATGAAAAATGGCCACCTTAAAAATTTGCATTTCATTCAACATTTTCACATTTTTCTTTTTTGTTTGTTTTACAAAAAAACTGAACATTTTTGATTTTCAAAAACAAAACAAACAAACAAAAAACACCTGAATATTTTGTTAGTTTTCAAAAACCAGAAAACCAGGGTTTCCATTTTTCATAATCAAAAACTGGGAAGTCTCTGAAAAATTTAGAAAAAAAGAAAAAGTTCTCATTTCTTTCCATTTATTTATTTATTTATTTTACAGTTTTCCAATCAACTCTAGTTATTATGCCCTGTAATACACCCTGTCGTGTAATAAAAGCCTGGTTCTTTTTCTGAGTTGTTGAGAATGACGTGTGATATTTGTGACAAATATATTTCCTGAAAGGATTAAGGAATGAAACAATAAAAGAACACGGCTTGCAAAGATCAACTTCTGGGAGCAGCATGCAGTAAAACTCTGAAGTAATATGTGTGTGTGTGTGTGTGTTTGGGGGTGGGTAGTTTAAGTTCAGGTTTTGATTTCTTTTCCAAGCGAGAAAATATTGATTCAGCTGAAAAAAGTAAAAATGATTGAGGAAGCCATCTCAGATGAGCGAAAATCAAACAAAGCCTCTCCCACGCCAAGTGTTTATCGCTTCTGCAAAAATTAAAACACATCTCTTCAGCTGTTGTTACTGTGCTTCTGATTGCCATAAAAGACCAACTGTGAACGTTAGTTCTTCAAACGGGTCTTTATTTTCAGTTCCCTGCATATTCTGAAAATAGAAGCATGTTGCGCTCTCAAAATAAGGTTTTCTGTAATAACACACTCTTTGATGCAAAGCTACAGAATTGTAAATTAAAACTGGTTATAATGGTGCTTGCTATGGGCCCCATCCAAAGCCTTTGGAAGTCCATTGGAATCTTTCAATTTAATGCAATGATCTTTAGATGATGCACTATGACAGTATTACATTATGTTTTTTAAAGCATATAGAGCCAGAAAAAGGTGGGTGAGAAAGGCATGGTGTAGTGGTCTGAGCACAGGAATGACTATCAGCAAGTCCTGAGTTTTAATCCTATCTCTGCTATTGTTGTGGCTGAAAGTTTATCCCATTTGTCTTGGCTTCTGTATGTGTAAACTCGGGATAATGCCATTTGTTTACCGAATTTGGTGGGGGGTTGGAACTCAGCATTAATTCATGTTTGCAAAGGGTGTTCAAGATAAAAATGCCATACAGCAAAACCTGCACAAGAGACCACATTTATGAGGCACACTCTTGTCTGAAGATACTGTCCAAAGTATCCCGAGAACAATTCTGCTTCTTCTTCATGAGAAGGCTGCCTCTTTTAAACTACCAATTTGTGTCCATTCCTTGAGACGATGCCTAAGACAGGTGTCACTGTAAAAGTGTTAAGTTCTATTTTGCCAGGGCCAAGTGCAACGTGGAAAAACAATGTGGAAACTTATTAATCCTACAGTCAGGTCTGTACTTATGCTGCACCCTCCCAGTAAACTAATTTCTGTGAGTTATTTATATCAAGGGAAACACTGAAGAATATACCATAAAGGACAAACCTACATCGACAGGAGTATGGGCAAGGCAACCTAAAAATGTAAGTCTCTTCCATCTCTAGCTTCCACACCTTAGACTTGGAATACCATACATAAGGCCACTCTCACCCCTTTTTTGTATCCCTCTTTTAAGACCCACCGCTCTACCACAATACCAATAAGAAATCAGACAGTTAAAAATGGCTGGAGGGGCACATGGTGATACTTGGTTGTTGCTTTATGTATTTACTATACACACACACACACACTCTCTCTCTCTCTCTCTCTGACCTGACCACAACAATAAACAAAACCCCTATTTTAAAAGAACATTATTAAATTTGCAAAGTCAAGCACTGAAAAGTTAGGAAATGCCAGAAGTTAGGTTGCCTGTGCAGTCTTAATTCAATGTATTAAGTATGCTACAGTCTTTAATTACAGCAGGCAGTCTTTAAATAATACATGGGCCCACACATGGAATGAGGAGGATAAAAAAGAAATATTAACTACCAATTCAGTGACCACAGTCCATACTATGCATTGAACAAGGTCGGAGTCCTGTGGGGAAAAAATAGCATGTGATCATGTAATTAAAGACTGTATTATGATCACTGCCCATGTTCTGCTGGAATGCTTGAGAACACCTTTCAGGCACTTTTTTGGGGGGCGGGGGTAGAACGGTGTCTTGCAGCCCTTCCAGTATTTGTGTTCCAGTATCTCTTGAGCACTGCAGTCACTCCCTGATCACAATGAACACATACAAGGAGTCCAAAGGAAGGTTGCAAAGGCAAACATCCTAACTTTTGAGTGTTTGACTTTGCAACCTTAATAATATTCTTTCAACATAATTTTTGTGTGTGATTTCATAGGTCTTTAAAAAAGCAAACTAAAAACACAGAAATTCCACCAGGTGGCCTCACATTAACACCATCATGGGTCATCAATAGTGTTGGAACCTTTAAATCCACTGCACAGACCTCTGCCACTCAGGCTAACAGAGTAACTAATAGCAGTAGTAGGCTGTCATCTGCTATGTGGAACAGCAGTAGAGGGGGATGGGAAACTTTGCCAGTGGATTTCAAAGATATTTGCAGACGGCAGAGGAATGATGAGACTCAGGAATCTTCGGTTCCATTCCAGGCTCTGGAGAGGAATGTGCTCTACTGGGCCCATTCCCCCTCTGTGAATCGGTGAATTCTCAAAAACCCAGGGAATTTGGTGATGATCACTAAGGTGACTTGGCCTTCCAGTGAAGCCTCAGAGCTCCAGGTGTCAAGCCACTTTGAAATGGGAATAGATTAAAGTGTGCTAGGGACCTTTTTTAGTACACAGAAGCAGGGCCCACGTGGGCAGTTAGTGTATGTCAAGCTAGTGCAGTGTAGATTTACAATCTAGCTTGCCCTGCAGTACATTTTTGTTGACACAAGCCCTACGAAGTCTCTTCTGAGCATGTGAAAACTGCAATTTTTCAAAGGCTTATAACTTGGCCAAATTTGAGCAGATTTTCTCAGGACTGGCAACAGGCACCTCCTTGACACAAAGGACACCACACTGCCAAATTTCAAGTCCCTGCTCCACAGCATGGGGGCACTAGAGCTTTTTAATGAAAAGGACACCAGAATTTTTTAACATGGGCCAAACAACCAGTTTTTCCCCAGCCTTTTTCATTCTCAAAAATGGCTGACCTGCTTTGGTTGAAATTTTCCCAAAACTTCAGCCTGAGGCAAACACCCAGCACGGAAAATTTCAGCCCAAATGCTTAAAGTCTGGCAAAGTTATAAGCACCTGAAAATAAACTTCTGCATTGGGAAATGTCAGGCAACCTTAATAATGCCAGCTCTGCTAGCAACAATTATTAGGAAAATATTGTAAATTGTATATACAAATCATCCTATCTATCTATCTACTTATATGGCCCCAACTGCCATCATATCTGAGCACTTTGTAAACTTTAACATACTTATCGTTGCAACACTCCCATGAGGAAGGGAAGTGCTATTATCCCCATTTTACAGATGTGGAACAAAAGCACAGAGAGACTAAGTGTCTTGCCCTTGGTCACACAGAAAGTGTATGACACAGAGCAGGGAATTAAACTTAGAACTCTTGAGTCCTAGGTCAGTGGCCTAACCATCACACCATCCTTCCCCTTTATTTGATTATGGCCTTTTCCCAACCCCTTCCTTGTCATTTGTCATCTGTCTTCTTTTCAGGGCAGGGACCGTGACTTAACAGGACTTTGTGGATCTTTTAATACATTGAGGCCTGATTCTGATTGGGAGTCTCTTGGCATTACTATAAAATTTATTATTATAGACAATAATTTGCATTTATATAGCATCTACTAGCTGAAAGTCCCAGAATGCTTTACAAACATTAATTTATTATGCCTTGCTCCACTCCTGTGGGATAACTATAAAATACAATGGACATTTGAGAAGGACTGGGACTAGGACATAGGTTAAAAACAAGAAAACATGAAGAACTGATTTGGTGGATCAGTGAGAGACCATTATTTCTACATTTACAAAAGTGTAGTCAATGGACCTATGCCCATTTACACCAACTGGGGATCTAGCTCTTAGGCTACAAATTCCTGGCTAAATGGAATCATTAGCCCATTTTTCATAGGTGCTGAGAACCCACAACTCCTACAGACATCAGTGGAAGTTTTTGGTGCTCAACTCTTGTGAAAATGCAGGGGGATAGCTCAGTGGTTTGAGCATTGGCCTACTAAACCCAGGGGTGTGAGTTCAATCCTTGAGGGGGCCACTTAGGGATCTGGGGCAAAATCAGTCCTGGGTCCTGCTAATGAAGGCATAGGGCTGGACTTGATAACCTTTCAGGGTCCCTTCCAGTTCTAGGAGATAGGATATCTCCATATATTAAATTAAAATCAGATCTTATCTGTATTGTGAAGGTTAGGGTTCCCAGCTTTGTTAGACAACAGCTTGTACTAATTTAGTGTCATTAATAATGGTGGGAGTTGCTTAGTCTACCCTCCTGGCTGGAAAACAGAAACTTCCTACTGATAAGAAGGAGACATCAGATGTACAATGGTCAAGTGATTATATATGATCTACAGAAAAAAAACAAAAGTTGAATAGACCAATAGATAAAGAGATCTAGTCTACATATTTACATCAGACTCATCATAGTATTGGCTACCTCCTCAAAAATGACTGAATACATTCACAATAAGAAAATCACATGCAGACAACATGCACAAATGTGGTATCATGTATGTCCTGAAAGAATTCTTCAAAGAAAACAGGAGTTCATTAGAAATCTGGAATTAAAGATGGGCATAAGCCACAAGTGATGAGAGTTTGGTTTTACAAGGCTTCATCAGCTGAGTTTTGGTTTTGTAAATCCAAAAAATATGTGGTGCTTTGGATCCAGATCTCATTTTATCTGAAATCTGTTTAATTTGAAACAGAGATGGGTTAAACCCTGGGTGGATATGGTATTGCAGAAACTCTGTCTTTTTTTATATTTTCAAAACCAAAACCCACACCAGATCTGGTTCAGATCCATTATACCTGAACCCAAGAGTTCACGGGGGGGGGACAGGGGAAATAAATGTTTCCGAGCCCATAAATTTTAGCATAGCATGCTGTAGGCATATAAAAAGTTAAATTAGCTTGGTTAAAAATATGCTTTGAAATTTAAATAAAATGTAGCTGGTTAAGAAAATGCACTGAGGCCTTGAAAAATAGGAGGTATGTGGCATCTTGCAAGTTTTGGGAGGATGCTAAGCTTGAAATGTGGATAATGAGAAACAGAAGGTTTCTGGGAAGAGAGGCCTCTAAAATTTTGAAGAACCATTACATACTGGTTCTAACTGACAAAGTGTGACACACTTAGTGACCTAAAAGGGCTCCCTTGTTTACTTCAGGCCAAAGTAAAGGGTCAATCTCAGACTACCCCCAACTGTTTCTTAGCTGAAGTCAGCAACTGGCAATGATATCACTTATTTGTTAATGGGTATAAGAAGGTGAGCTCTTAGAGAGTTCATTACTAGAACCTGCCTGTCCAAATGGGAGCATCCCAGTCTAGTACATTGGTAAATATTTTCATTAAATACTATTGAAAATTGGTTAGTGTATGGATGTAGTAGTGTATGGATGTAGTTAGTGTATGGATGTAGCTTATATTTTAGGCTTTTTAGACACATTTAGAGCAACTGTACAAATATCATTTGGCCTTTGGATTTAATAAAGGAATTTATGGTTGAATTGGTGTCATGGTAATACCACGTATTAATGATAAGAATTGCAACACATGCAATCCAAATTCACACACATGCACATACTCATAATTACACAAAGGGAGATGAACAATGTCTATATATCCTGGACGCTCCAGAGCAAACTGTACTGACAGAAGGGCAGAATGATACGGCAATCTGGAGCATTTGTGCCTTTCCCCCCTAGATATTGCTGTTTCAGACTAAGGGACATTAAAAAAAAAATCAATGTGCAGTTTTATTATTAACTTTGTTAGAACAATGTAACATTGTTACATTCTCTTTTCATTTGTTCTTGCTGATCAGCCTTGCTGTATGTTTGGCCTATAAACAGGTTTTAAAATATTTCATATACTGTAGTTTAATACTGTTCCTTTGCTGCTGAACAATAATTTGTAAGCTCGAGCAGTAAATCGGGTCTGGCAATCGGATCTAACAGACTTGATTTCCATCTTCCCAGAAGAATACCTATCTTCGAGGATCATTTAGATAAGTGTAATCTGAGTCTATTTTCATACACCTGAGAACAGTCATAAAGGGATTTACTTGAGTACAATACCGGAAACTTGGTTAATAATAGTCGCGGTTGCCCTTTACCAGCACAGGAATTGTCACACTGAATCAGAGTCCTGGTCCATTGAAGCAAGAATCCTGTTTCCAACAATGACCACTCTCAGGCATTTCAGAGGAAGGTGTAAAGAAAACCTGTAATGGACCATTATGGAATGATTTAGCTGAAATGGAAGTTTGTTTCCAACCCCTGTCAGTTCATGGTTGGCTTGAGCCTTTAAAACATTGATAGAATATTATAGGGCATGTCTACACCACATTCCAATCACAGGACTAGCATTATTATCTAGCTTGCTCAGGTACTGGAGCTAGCTACATGAGTAATTACCCGGAGGTTAGGGTGGACTTATACAGCCCATACTGAAGCAGATGCTGCCTTGGCCTCAAGAGTTCTGAAGGAACGCAAATGTGAAATTGCAGAACTACTAACTGTGGTATGTAACCTATCATTTAAATCAGCCTTTGTACTAGATGACTGGAGGATAACTAATGTGACACCAATTTTTAAAAAACAGTTCTAGAGAAGATTCTGGCAATTACAGACCAATAAGCCTAACTTCAGTACCAGTCAAATTGGTTGAAACTAGAGTAAAGAACAGAATTATCAGACACAGATAAACATGGTATGTTGGGGAAGAGTCAAAATGGCTTTTGTAAAGTGAAATCATGCTGCACCAAACTATTAGAATTCTTTGAAGGGGTCAACAAACATGTGGACAAGGCTGATCCAGTGGATATAGTGTACTTGGACTTTCAGAAAGCCTTTGACAAGGTCTCTCACCAAAGGCTCTTAAGTAAAGTAAGCAGCCATGGAATAGGAGAGAAGGTCCCCTCAGGGACCAGTAGCTGGAAAAAAGATAGGAAACAAAGGGTAGAAATAAAGGGTCAGTTTTCACAGTGGATAGCTGTAAATAGTGGAGTCCCCAAAGATCTGGGGTGCTGTTCAACATATTCATAAATGATATGGAAAAAGGGTTAAACAGTGAGGTGGCAAAATTTGCAGATGATACAAAACTACTCAAGATAGTTAAGTACAAAGCTTACTGTGAAGAGTTACAAAAAGATTTCACAAAACTGGGTGACTGAGCAACAAAATGGCAGAGTAAACTCAATGCTGATAGATGGAAAGTATTGCGCATTGTAAAACATAATCCCAACTGTACATACAAAATGTTGGAGTTTAAATTAGCTGTTATCACTCAAGCAAGACATCTCGGAGTCATTGTGGATAGTTCTCTGAAAACATTTTTTCAATCTGCGGTGGCAGTCAAAAAAGCTACAGAATGTTAGGAACCATTAGGAAAAGGATAGATAGTAAGACACAAAATATCATAATGCCACTATATAAATCCATGGTATGCCACTTTCTGAATACTGCATGAAGTTCTGGTCACCAATCTCAAAAAAGATAGATTAGAATTGGAAAAGGTACAGAGAAGAGTAACAAAAATGATGAAGGGTATGGAACAGCTTCTGTATGAGGAGAGATTAAAAAGACTGGGACTATTCAGTTTGGAAAAGAGACGACAAAGGGGCATATGCTAGAGATCTATAAAATCATGAATGGTGTGGAGAAATCAAATAAGGAAGTGTTATTTACCCCTTCATATAACACGAGAACCGGGGCACACCCGATGAAATTAATAGATTATAGGTTTAAAACAAACAAAAGAAAGTATTCACACAATGCATAGTCAACCTGTGGAACTCATTGCCAGGTGATCTTGTGAAGGCCAAGATAACCTGGGTTCAAAAACTAAATTAGATGAGTTCATGTAAGTTAGGTCCATCAATGGCTGTTGGCCAAGATGGTCAGGGATACAACCCCATGCTAAGGGTGTCCCTAAAGCTCCAACTGCCGAAGCTGGGACTGGATTACAGGAAACTCGATAGGTCATGTAGTCCTGTCCTCTGCAGTGAGGCAGGAGGGTAGACCATCCCTGAAAGGTGTTTGTCTACCCTGTTCTTAAAAACCTCCAATGATGGAGATTCCACAACCTTCCCTGGTAATTTGTTTCAGAGCTTAACTACCTTTATAGTTAAGAAGCATTTTGTAATATCTACCTTAAATCTCCCTTACTGCAATTTAAACACATTACTTCTAGTCCTATCCTCAGTGGTTAAAGAGGAGGGTGATAAATTGTTCTCCTTATAACAACCTTTAACGTACTTGAAGATTGTTATATCCACCCTCAGTCTTCTCTTCTCTATACTATACTCTATACTAAACAAACCAATTTTTTTTCAATCTTTTCTCATGGGTCATGTTTTCTAGACCTTTAATAATATTTGTTGGTCTCCTCTGGACTTTCTCCAATTTGTCAACATCCGTCCTGAATGTGATGCCCAAAACGGGACACAATACTCCAATTGAGGTCTTATCAGTGTTGAGAAGAGAGATAGCCCTCAACGAGGCAGGCAGCCATGCAACTCAAGAGGTACAGAAGCTGGAGAGAGCAGAGCTGACCTTCTGGGCCCTCATGGGGTCAATGATAGAGTCCTGTACTGTTGATTTCCCCCAGACAGCTGAAGGGAATGGGGGTACCATGAGCCCCCAATCACCATGGCAATCCTCTTTCTTCAACCAGTGGGAAGACAACAGCAGTCACTACCAGCCAATTAGAGGGCAGAAGAAGAACTAAAAAAGAGTCACTGTGGCTTAACAACCATGTAAAAGTAGCAGTGAGAGATAAAAAGGCATCTTTTAAAAAGTGGAAGTCAAATCCTAGTGAGGTAAATAGAAAGGAGCACAAATATTGCCAAATTAAGTGTAAAAATGTAATAAGAAAAGCCAAAAAGGAGTTTGAAGAACAGCTATCCCAATACTCAAAAGGTAATAACAAAATGTTTTTTAAGTACATGAGAAGCAGGAAGCCTGCTAAACAACCAGTGGGGCCCCTGGACAATTGAGATACAAAAGGAGCACTTAAAGATGATAAAGTCATTGCGGAGAAACTAAATGAATTCTTTGCTTCAGTCTTCACAGCTGAGGTTGTTAGGAAGATTCCCAAACCTGAGCCGTCCTTTGTAGGTGACAAATCTGAGAATGGAGAGGGGTAGTGGTGTTCCCCAAGGGTCAGTCCTAGGACCAATCCTATTCAACTTATTCATAAATGATATGGAGAAAGGAGTAAACAGTGAGGTGGCAAAGTTTGTAGCTGATACTAAACTGCTCAAGATAGTTAAGACCAAAGCAGACTGTGAAGAACTTCAAAAAGACCTCACAAAACTAAGTGATTGGGCAAGAAAATGGTAAATGAAATTTAATGTGGATAAATGTAAAGTAATGCACATTGCAAAAAAATAACCCCAAATATTCATACAATCTGATGGGAGCTAATTTAGCTACAACTAATCAGGAAAGAGATCTTGGAGTCATTATGGATAGTTCTCTGAAGACGTCCATGCAGTGTGCAGCGGCAGACAAAAAAGCAAACAGGATGTTAGGAATCATTCAAAAAGGGATAGAGAATAAGACAGAGAATATCTTATTGCCTTTATATAAATCCATGGTATGCCCACATCTTGAATATTGCGTACAGATGTGGTCTCTTCATCTCAAAAAAGATATACTGGCATTAGAAAAGGTTCAGAGAAGGCAACTAAAATGATTAGGGGTTTGGAACAGCTCCCATATGAGGAGAGATTAAAGAGGCTAAGACTTTTCAGCTTGGAAAAGAGGAGACTAAGGGGGCATATGATAGAGATATATAAAATCATGAGTGGTGTAGAGAAAGTGAATAAGGAAAAGTTATTGTTCCCATAATATAAGAACTAGGGTCCACCAAATGAAATTAATGGGAAGCAGGTTTAAAACAAATAAAAGGAAGTTCTTCTTCACACAGCACACAATCAACCTGTGGAACTCCTTGCCTGAGGAGGTTGTGAAGGCTAGAACTATAACAGGGTTTAAAAGAGAACTAGATAAATGCATAGAGGTTAAGTCCATTAATGGCTATTAGCCAGGATGGGTAAGGAATGGTGTCCCTAGCCTCTGTTTATCAGAGGGTGGAGATGGATGGCAGTTATTAGTGGATAAGGAAAAGTTATTTACTTATTCCCATAATACAAGAACTAGGGGTCATCAAATGAAATTAATAGGCAGCAGGTTTAAAACAAATACAAGGAAGTTCTTCTTCACGCAGCGCACAGTCAACTTGTGGAACTCCTTACCTGAGAAGGTTGTGAAGGCTAGGACTATAACAGAGTTTAAAAGAGAACTGGATAAATTCATGGTGGTTAAGTCCATTAATGGCTATTAGCCAGGACGGGTAAGGAATGGTGTCCCTAGCCTCTGTCTGTCAGAGGATGGAGATGGATGGCAGGAGAGAGATCACTTGATCATTGCCTGTTAGGTTCACTCCCTCTGGGGCACCTGGCATTGGCCACTGTCGATAGACAGGATACTGGGCTGGATGGACCTTTGGTCTGACCCAGTATGGCCGTTCTTATGTTCTTATGTTTAAGAGAGCTGGGAAGCACTGCAAGCAGTATCTGATCCTGCGAAAGAGCCCCAGATGCCTGGGAAAGCAGGAGGGAAGGCTATGAATAGCCCTACTTTGCCTCCACATGGCATTGACTAGCTGGGGAGCAGACAGGGAAGGTCTACCTACAACCTGACCATATGGCATTTTCAGACCCTGCACCCAGGGCCAGATTAACCTTTTGTGGGCCCAGCACCAAACATATTTGTGGGCTCCCATGGAGGCAATGGAGCATGGAGCGGGGACGTCAGTCCCCAGAGCGAGGAGCCAGCCAGAGGCAATGGGGCATGGCATGGCAGGAGCATTAACCGTCAGTTGCCAGACTCCTAGTGGCCCGCCTGGACCTGTGCTGCCAGCGTGCCCCTTCCCCCACACAGCCCCCCCAGCCAACACCGGAACCCCCCCCGATTGCCTATGGCCAGAGGCCCTCTGGACCTGCTATACCCATCACCTCCCTCAACCCCTCCCCCACACAAATGCATAGCATCCTGCACAACACCACCCTTGCCCAGCGCCCCCCTGCCCACAGCCCCACCACTAGATCCATCCTTAGGATTTATGGGGCCCTAAGCAGTATTATTAAACTGGTGCCCCCATGGCTGACTTGGGGCACAGCCATCACCCCCACCCGCGGACCCCCAGAAGAACCCCCCCAACACTGACACACACTGAGCTTCGTATGCAGCAGACGCTGCGGCAGCCTGGGCTTGCAGCCCAGGGAGGAGGGACGAGGCACCAAAGGATACTGAGTCGCCCGGCCCATCTCACAGCGGCGGAGAGTCACAGTTCCCCGCAGAGACCCCCGTACCCTCTCCCTCACGCAGAATGCGCCACACCAGTGCATTTGGCTCTCTGAATACTGCCCCTGCCTAGGGAGACTGCAGCGTGTGTGGGAGCCGACCCGCTCTTATTTGCTGTCCCAGTGGTGCCCCAAATTTTCGGGTGCCCTGCGCAGCTGCGTATGCCTGAGGACAGCCCTGCTCACCACAATTACCCCGCACCTCCCACAGAACCTCCATCCCCTAGTGCCCCAACACACAGCGATCTTCCCTGCCACCTCACGGCCCAGCACTCCCTAGAGACCCACTCCCCACCCCCTGCCTCCTGGCCGCACTCACCTGCCCCGCTGGGAGGTGACTGTGTCTGCCGGGCCGAGCCTGCAGCGCAGCCAGAGCTGGTCCCGGGGCCAGGAATCACTCTGGTCCCTCGGGAGTGGCGCGATCAGCCAGGCCAGGGCCTACCCTAGCTGGGCTCGGTCAGGTCCCACTTGCCTGGAGGGGCCCAGGCTAGTCCCCCACCCTGTTACCCTCCCCACCCCCCCCACACACACACCTGGCTGAGTCTGGCCAGGCTTCTGCACCAGTCCCAGGCAGATCAGCTCCGGGGAGACAGGCGGGGCCCCACAGGTGGTGGGAAGCAGAGGCTGCCCGGAGCCAGAGGTGCACTGGGGTCCAGCCAGGGGGCAGAGAGGAGCAGGGGGTTGGGACCAGGGATGGAGAGGAACTCTCGGCCTGAGGAACAAGTGATGGGCAGTGGGGAGCCAGCAGGCTGGCAGGGTCTCGGGATGCAGTGCAAACAGAACAAGCCGGAGCCCCTTCTGAGCATGGGCCCGGCTCCATGGAGCCACTGGTGCCACTGTAAACCAGACACTGCCTGCACCTGGCCTGACTACAGTACTTCCTGGCCCAGCAAACGGCATGCCTTTCCCCTCAGCCTGCCAAAAAGCCACAATAGGAAACAATCCATTTCTCCTGCAGCCTGCTTGCCAGAAACAGGAGGAGACAACACTTCTCTTTTGCCACTACCTGCAGTCTGCTTGCCTTGCAGCCAGCATACACCGGATTCCGGAGTTTGGATCCAGAGATCCTGACCTGTTTGCATCTGAACCCGTGGGTTCCAATATTTGAAGTCTGTCGGCACAGTTACAGATGGGAGCAGATGGTTAATCTCTATCCAACAATACCCAGGGAGGACCTGCTTGCCTGTGCCAGTCGCCTGGTTCCTCAGCCAGAAAGTATCAGCCTGAGTGAGTATCCTGTATTATAGTTAGACAGTTAGTGGTTAATTTTGCATTATTAAGGCACACTGCATCTGTGCAAGGGCTTTCAGCTTTCAGCCACCTGGATCATCAAGATCTGTGTTTCCAGTTCCCAGCATAATAAAGTGTGTTTCTAGCAGCATCTCCTTACAAGCCTACAATGCATCTCCATGTGCACCACCTGAGTACCTAAGGTGTGGGGGAGAGATGGAACTGAGCGGGGGAGACACTTTTGTTTAAGAATATCGGGGAGCATGTGGATACAGGACCTAGTGTGCACGTCAGCATAGATTTTGGTTAAAAAAAAAGGTAGTATTAATATCTCCAATTATTTTAATCATTTATTCTTAGTGTGTGTATATTTTTTCCTTAATTAAATCTTTATATAAAGTTTCTAGCTATTGTTTTAAATTGTTGTTTGTCTGTGTCTGAATGACTTGTGAGTTCAAGTGTGATAGCCACTGTGTTAGAGTGGTTAACCACTTGTCTCACTGGAACCACTGCCAAATAGATTTATTCTTTAGCACAGCAGAAGGAATTGGGCACCTACCAGCAGTACCACAAAACCAGCACTGGTGACAGAAACTTCGGAACCATTCGAAGACTGTGCAGGTTCCCCTCTTCTGTTTGCACATCATACAAGTACTAAGCCAGAGCCAAAAGGGGAATTCAGGTGTATTAATAGGCATGTCATCTGTAAGACATGGGAAGTAATTGTTCTACTTTACTACTCAGCACTGGTGGGGCCTCAGCTAAATTATTCTGTCCAGTTCTGTGTGCCACACTTTAGGAATGATTTGGGGAAATGGAGGAAGTCCAGAGGATAGCAACAAAAATGGTAAATGGGTTAGAAAACCTGACCTGTGATGAAAGGTTAAGAATTGGGTACATTTAGTCTTGAGGAAAGAAGACTGAGGTGGGACCTATTAGTCTTCAGAAGTATTAAGGCCTGTTATAAAGAGGATGGTTCTCCATGTCCAATGAAGGTAGGACTGGGCTTAATCACCAGTAAGGGAAATTTAGGTTTGATATTAGGAAAAACTTCCTAACTATAAGGGTAGTTTAGTAGCATAGCTTTGAAGGGAGGTTGTGGAATCCCCATCATTGGTGTTGTTTAAGAACAGGTTAGACAAACACCTGTCAGGGATGGTGTAGGTATACTTTGCCCTGCCTCAGTAGGGAGCTGCACTAGAGGATCTCTCAAGGTCCTTTCCAGCTCTACATTTCTATTGTACTGTAAAGCACCATTCTTCTCCAATGAATGTCAATATTTCATAAAACAAGCGACAAGACAATAGTTATGAAGTACCTTTACTGAATGTATAGATCTCCAGTTTTATGTCACTTATCACCATTCCCTTCAGTCACTGTCACAAGCAAATCGATAGTTGCACCATGGATGGAATCCTGGTTGAGAAGGATATGGCCATATCCCAGTAATAACTTCCATGTCATGGCTCTGGCTGGGAGCTGGGGAACCTTTCAGCAGTTCTGTCCCTCTTTATGTTAATTAAGCATTGTATTACGGGTAGCTGGCTTTATCGGTCATTGGCACACACAATGATCCAGTGAGACAGCAATGGATGGCCAAAGGAATCTACCAAAGAGCTACAATTAGGCCCCATACCAGGGGATAGTACTCAAACAGGCACCATTAGCACAGCCTCATCTTCACAAGTTGGCTTTTCTACTAGTAGCTGACCACAGCAATCTGCTGTGCAGAAATTACAGTGTATTTTGCACACTTTTACTGAGGAAAGCAAACAGTCAGGGACTTGGGGGTTTCCTGTTGGTTTCATAAGACACGGCACAGGCTGATGTCCAGAGATTAGATCAGTGCATCTAGAGAGGAGTTTTCACCTGTGGAGAATACACATCTTGGCTAGTCTCCTAACAGGAAAGAAGAGGACTACAAAGATATTAACATAGTGCCATCCCCCTTTGAGGAGGAAGGGACTGAGGATTGTGATAGGGAAAAGCAGGCCCTAGAAGAAGAAGACAAGATGGAGGGACTCCCAATTTGCTCCATGCAGGAAACTTGCCAGCAGTTGTCTTATTTATATAAAAAGTTCACGCTGCCCATTTTCTGGAGGACATTTGACTTTAGTTAGTTGATGAATGGGGTGGGGCTCCACAGTGAGATAAACCAAGTCTGAATGAGGCTAAGCATATCCCTTTCATGGTGATCTCTGTGCCTTCTTCCACGGTGCTTCTGGAATGCCTTCCCTATCTAAGTGCAGCTGCAGCAACCTTCTCCTCTTACAGGTCCATTCTCAAGACACATCTCTTCTGTGTAGCCTGTCAGTACTAGTCCACCGACTAAACAAGTTGAATCTGTTAAATACCACACTGAATAAAAAACAAAACCAACCCCCTCTACAACACACTGTGTTGTTTCATCTCCTGATCATCCAGTGCTTTATGGGAGATCTCGGATTTCGAGGCTGTAAGGTCCTCAAGCAAGGACCATCATTTCCACTTGGTCTTGCTCAGTGCCAGGCATGCTGTTGTCACTCAAAAAATAATGCATGAATTCCTCCCCTCTGCCCACAATATTTTTGGGGGGAAATATTGAGAGATTGAAGGGGGTGTGGAATCTACTTCTAACTCACAGGCAACTCTGAAATGCAGCTACGGCCTCTGCTCATTCCATTCACGGTTATCTGTGGCCATTTATCTGAATAAACATACACCCAATTGGCCATGCCCACAAGTCACTTCCATCTGCCCCCACACACCTTTTTTATGATAATCTCTGCTGAACAGAGATTCTAACTTTGCCACATAGTGGAGATGCAGAAGCCTTTTGCGAGATTATGGCATTTCTTCTACCCTGAGAGCTTTCCTTGCCCCCTACTATCACAGGTGAATTCCATCTGAAATGTGTGTTGGGGTCCCCACCCCACACTTGCCTTGAAAGGGGCCAATTAACCAGACAGGCCACAGCTAATGGGAATCAGGTGGTTTACATAATCCTGTGACTCACTAATGAGGGAGCCTAGCTGAGGAGGAAGGAGCTAAATTTATAAAGCCAGGAAGTTGGCAGCAGAGAAGGGGCTGCAACGAAGGGAGATGAGTTTGGGGGCTACAGAATCAAGGCAGCCTACAGTTACTCCCCAGGAGGAGGTGGGGGAGCCAAAACGTTAGGAAAGGCTCAGGGAAAAGGCAATAAGGTCCAGAATGGAACAGATCTTGGCTGCTGGTTAGAGGGTCCCTGAGCTGGAACCTGGAATAGAAGGTGGGCCTGGGTTCCTCTATCAGCCACTAGGGAAGTGGCAGCATCTGACCTGTAAACAGGGAGACTGCCTGAGCCCATTCATAAGAAAAGACTTTCATACCCTGGAAGGGGAGGACATACGAGACTTGGCTGGCGGGCTAAGCCGTGAACATCTTGCCACATTGAGAGCCAGGAAGAGAAGGCAGTTGTGCAGTGACAGGTGGAAGGGAAGTGATGGACCTGGAATCAGTTATTCCCCAGAGTAACCAGGAGGAGGTGCACTAGTGGTGAGCAGACTCTGTGACAAATGGCTAACGTGGTTTCTGCTTGTCTAAAGCAGTGTATCTCAATGGCCGGTCTATGGATTGGTGCCAGTCACCGAGATCTCTCTGACACAGTTAAGGAAGGCAGCAAGCTGGTCCCTGGTATCAAAAAGATGAGCAACTCTGGTCTAAAGCAGGGGGGTTCTCAAACTTGGGCCACGGCTTCTTCAGGGTAATCCCCTGGCGGGCCGTGAGATGCTTTGTTTACCTGAGCATCCGCAGATATGGCCACTCACAGCTCCCACTGGCTGCGTTTCGCTGTTCCCAGCCAATGGGAGCTGCGGGAAGTGGCGCGGGCCAGGCCACTGCTTCCCACAGCTCCCATTGGCCGGGAACGGCAAAACACAGCCAGTGGGAGCTGTGAGTGGCCGTATTTGCGGATGCTCAGGTAAATAAAGCAGCTCACAGCCCGCCAGGGGCTTACCCTGAAGAAGTTGTGTCCCAAGTTTGAGAACCCCTGGTCTAAAGCACCTCCCAAGTCTGTTCTGTGAGTGAGTCGAAATAATGTAGTTTTTCAATAAAGAGATATACTAAAGTGAGCTTCAGCATCATTGCGCCCATCAGACTGAGCTGGCTTCTGGTTGGTTAACTGGAGCTCTCATTTTTTCACCATTCTTTATTCATTTAGTATAATGGAAGTAAAGAAAATGGAAAAGGAGAATCTGACAGGATAATAGACTTATACTGCCCTGAGATTAAATGTCTGCCTCCATCTTGACATTTATTTTCTATAAACTTCTCAGCTTCTTGTTGGCTTTTTTATTGCAGCAGTAAACCATTATCCTGTCACGGGATTATCTTGCATTGACATGATCTCATAAGCAAATTCTGTTATTGAATTTATTGTTGTATGGGCATTTCCAGAACTGCACCACTAAAGACTGGAAGCCACGTACTATTTTGGCCTAAGAGCAGGTGACCAGAAACAGTGCTCCAAGAACACTTCATTGGACTCTGGTTCATGCCATACCAAGCAAATACAAATAATTATTGTATTATGAATGGGAACAATGCTAGGAAACACATATTGTGTCCAGTTCTGGGTGCCACACTTGAAGAAAGATGTGGACAAATTGGAGAAAGTCCAGAGGAGACCAATAAAAATGATTAAAGGTCTAGAAAATATGACTTATGAGGAAAGACTGAAAAAAATGGGTTTGGTTAGTTTGGAGAAGAGAAGACTAAGGGGGGGGACATAACAGTTTTCAAGTACATAAAAGGGTGTTACAAGGAGGAGGGTAAAAATTGTTCTCTTAGCTTCTAAGACAGGAGGACAGGACAAGAAGCAATGGGCTTAAATTGCAGACAAGGGAGGTTTAGGTTAGACATTAGGAAAAAAAAACTTCCTATCAGGGTAGTTAAGCACAGGAAAAAATTGCCCAGGGACCTGGTGGAATCTCCATCCTTGTAGGTTTTTAAATACAGGTTAGACAAACACCTGTCAGGAATCAGAGGGGTAGCCGTGTTAGTCTGAATCTGTAAAAAGCAGAGGGTCCTGGGGCACCTTTAAGACTAACAGAAGTATTGGGAGCATAAGCTTTCATGGGTAAGAACCTCACTTGCATCTGAAGAAGTGAGGTTCTTACCCATGAAAGCTTATGCTCCCAATACTTCTGTTAGTCTCAAAGGTGCCACAGGACCCTCTGTTACCTGTCAGGAATGGTCTAGTTATTACTTAGTCCTGCCTTGAATGCAGGGGACTGGAATAGATCACTTATTGAGGCCCCTTCCAGTTCTAAACTTATATGAGTCTATTAGCTGGCTCCATGACTTAAGCCTATTGTATCATTTGGTTGGCTAATAGCAATAGCCATACTAGTGATTATCATCATAAGTGTGTGCACAATAATGCAGCATAAAAAGGATGCAATCAAAAATCAGTTAGCTTAGATGAACCAACCAATACATAAAGAGAAAGTATTTAATATTAGCCAGGGAACCAACTGAAATTCAGGTAAACCCTAAACCTAAATAGATCACTGCAGTGAAGATAATATGCTGTTGCTGATCGAAGTAGCCCAGTGCAACATGCAAGTAATGGCCATGTTGACATATTCAAAACTACCAGCACATAATGTCTTGTAGCTTTGCTGAGCTTTTAGTCATCACACTAAGACTTTTGCCCTGGCTTGTGGAAAATGGTGTCGGAAGCCTGATAGCAGCATATGTTTGCATTAGTGAACCTCAATCAGACCATCAGTGATATTTTATCTTTGCTCGTATGCCAGGTGAAGCCAGGAGAGAACCTCTTAGCTCTCTTTGGAACCCAAGATTTGGACATGGATGTCTGTGCACAACAAACCAAGTGGCCAAATGTGAGTGGTGGAGTAGCCATACTACCCCCATTTCATTTCAGATGGACAAAAAAATGAAATCCTTTGAATCTATGCATTTAGACTGTGAATCTATGCCCAAATTCAACGACATCAGGCTGCTAATCTATAGACCCTACTCCGGCATAATTAGGTGTTTCCCAGCAGAACTGACAGACATTTTTTAGCATAATGGCATTTCAAAGACCCAATGCTTCAAAAGATGTGGGCAAAGCTAAATCACGCCTCCACTGCCACTACCTATGCTACTGTGACTACACTACTATTTACACTTGCATTTGCTCAATGAGAGATAGCACAAGTATGTGCAAGTATGCAAGCAGGGGAATCACACTCCTGGCTTCTTTGGTGGCCTATTCAACTACCAATAGGTATATCTTATCTGAAACCTGTGTCGCTGCTCCTGGTGTTTTTTGTTATCCATGCTTGGTGGGCATGTGATACTTTGGCCAGAACGTGACCACCTGGATCAAGAAACCTAGTCACATTGTCCTTGGTTTTAGTTAATGTCTTCTGTTCCTCCTGTAAGACTGATCCTCATGTGTGGTTATGATGAATGACCTTGGAGAGGATGTGATAGTTGGTAACTTGGCAGCTTGCCAGACACTTTTTTTTTTAGAACCTAATATTCTGTCTTGCACTGAGGGTAAACCTGGCGTGCTTGCCTTAGTACTTTGCTTTAGTTTCCCAGCTCTTATGTAACTACTGCAGGATTAATTATCTTTGGCTCAAAAACCTTTGTCTTAGATGCTGGCATTAAAGTTTTTGTACTTCTGCCCATACGAGTAATGGACTATCATCTATTATTAACTCACCTGGAATCCCATGGTAAGCAAATCATGATTTACAATATTTTATTATATTGCTACTTGACGTTGTGCAACAGCTCAGCTTTAAATAGATGTGTGTTGAGTCCACTAATAAGAGATAATCCTTCCCATTTAATTTAAATAATCTGTACCAAACACTGAGCATGGATGATCAAGAATCTCGTGGAGTGTCAATTCGCTTTTACATTCTATTTTCTGGTTTTGCTGCAGATTTCACACTTGGGTATGATATCTTTGATGCGGGGCACATTTATGCCTGGCCCATATAGGATATCTCAAGCTCTGTCAGATAACCAGATGGGCACTGTCCATTAGATTTAGCATTCTGACCTCTAACTGTCTCATTTGTATAGAATATCATGACATGCAGCAATTTCATTCTCTCTCTCTATTTAGAGATGTTTGGTTTTTTCAGTTGGCTGTCCATTTAGAATTTTTCTTTAAAACTGTTGTAAGCTTAGATTATTTTGTGAGCTCACCTGACCTTGTCAACGTTTTGCAAATGGTTACTATCTGAGTCATATTTACATCAAACTACTTTTTGTGCAGGGTCCTTGCTTTCACTATTAATAGGCACTCTTGATATATGGCTAAAAGAAGAAGCAATTTATCAGTCCTGTATTCACATTTAGTATGTACTTTTGCAATTTCATGGTCATTTTCGGAAGTCTAGGAAGTGCTTTGCCCCAATGGTTTCTGTAATATGGCTTCCAATTTGTTGATGTTTCTACGTTGACTGATTCTGCCCAGAAACAGCTCACAACTAAAAATTAATTGCCAAAATTAGCATAGTTTTTATGTTTCTATCAATGCTTTGAAAGCATATAATACTAAGTGATCATCTTGCAGAAGACAGCTCACAATCCATGTGACCTTTCATCAACTCACGTTGATCTCAGGTTTTCTGCTGATCTCAAAATATTTCAATACCAGTGCTTTGGTGAAAATGTTTTTAATTCAGAAGTTTCTCTCATCAGTTTTTCCAGTTATCCCAATGCCATTCTGTACTATCAAACATCATTCTTAGTGGAGTACTTAAGATGTGACAAATTAGGATTTTATTGGATATGTTAACATACCCATGAATCCTTATAAGGCCTTCATGTTTTGGGGTCTCTTGATTTTGTACAGTTATTTCCACCCTTATTCTGTCTGGTTGATTTTCCTTGACACTGTTTTCATATCCTGCATAACTAATCTAATATTTGTTTTTAGTGTAAGATTATTTTCTTTAGCAAGTTGCAGAATGTTAGTCTCTCATTGTGTAATTGATCATTTCTGGCCAAATCAGCAGGTCACCAACACTTTTTTCCACCCAATCCAAATCCTCAAAGATCAGTCAACCTATGGTGAACTCTTTGCTCTGTTGAAGCCAATGGGAGTTTTGCCATTGACTTCAGTGAACCAAGATGTTACCCCTGATGTTTTAGTATACTTCAGAGGCTCAAAGGGATATTCCTTAAACATATGTCTATGAAAAAGCAGGCGAAGGTGCAGTTTTTTCCTCTTTCTTTGTAGATTCAGACATGCCAAAAAACTTTGGGTTGCATCTAAAACAGAAAACACACTTTTTCCCCTCTTCTTTCCCATGACATTAAGGATTATATGCATAAAAAAATCACCCCTAACTAATGCAAAGTACTGCAGGGGATGAAGGGAAAAGAGAACAACTTTGCATCAAACTGCCTAGCTCCGCTTTCTTATGAGACACTCTGTGATCACAGTGAAGAGTCTGGCATAAATAACTAGTCTGAGACATATAAATGTCAAAGCAAAAGATGCAAAAATCATGGGGAATATTTTCTACCAACAAATAAAATAAACCTCAGTGAGAAGTGTGACTTTATGGACTGTTTCGGGGAGGATGTTCCATGCATAATGGTTTTCATGATACAAGCATGCTTGTGGGAGAAGCTGGCAAATGGCTGATGGAAGCAGATATTGTTGGTGGATTGGAGAGGTTAGGGTCCCTCTCACTTCTCACCTCTGTAGGAGGAAGCTTTTCTACAGGTTCCATCCATATAAGGATTTACAATCTGAGCAACAGCAAATTCTGGTGCTTAATAGCCCCACTGGGAAAGATGGCTGAGCTGGTAAACTCCGCACACGCAACGAACAGTTCAAATGTAAGGAGCATGTGAATTTTAAAAATCTGTTCTGATAACACTTGGCAGTGTAAGCATAAGTAGAACTGCACATGGGTAAGAAATTGCAGAGTAATCATGTTTGTGAGAAAAATAAAAGATAAAGTAACTACAAAGCTAGAAAAGGCCAGTTTGAACTAACACTAAACCTGTATTGACGGGAGAAGAGTTAACATGGGAGTGAGAGACTAACATATAAAAGAAAAATTAACAAACTTATAAATAATCTGTGTAACAAAGAATGCAGAAGCTGTATTATCCAATGCTGGGCAGGACTGTGGTAAGATCGCCCTGGTGAGCTTCTCACTTTAAGTAATTGATCTGTACTTGCTGAGTGATTTGCCTTCATACAGATTTCTTATGTAAGCGGGGGAATGGTCCCGCTATTGTGGGGAACTTTCCTGGNGCTAGCCAACCAAAACACCCCACTGAATGTTAGTAAGGGGGCAACAGTCCCCTTACATTTAGATCCATCTGCTGAGTACGTGAATCTCAATCCAACAAAGATGATCTTGGCAGCAGCATTCTGAGGAGATCTGAACGGAGCAGAGTGTGTCAGGAAGGCCATTGAAGAGAGCAGAGTAGTCAAGATTGGAGATAAAGTGAAGGAGAAGAATTTTGGCTGTGTGGATAGAGAAAATGTCACATTCTAGAAAGATCATTAAGGAAGCAGCAGCAGTATTCAGATACAGTGTGGATGTGTAGGTATAGAGAGAGGGTGAAACAAAAAAACGACACCCAGGTCACAGTCCAGACCAGAGAGAGATGGGCAGATGGTTTCCTTTGATTGTAAGCTCTTTGGAGCAGGAACTATCTTTGTGTTCTGTGCTTGCAGAATTCTGGTCCATGACTGTGGCTCATAGGTGCAGTATAAAATAATCCTCATCATACCGTCAACAGTGAAAACTGGGGCACAGGGAAGGGCTTGAGATTACAATGCAGAGAAAGGGAGAGAAGAGAGTGACAGTAAATAGTGGCTGGCCATGAGTAGGGTGGTGATAAATTTTGCAAAGAATCAGTGAAGATGATGCAGGAATAATGAGGGGAGTAAACAATAATTTGAATCAATTTTGTAGAAAATTAATTATGGAGCAAGGCACACAAATAATAATGGAGCAAATCAGTTCTATGGGAAATTAATTATATAGTGAATCAATTCTTATGGAGAAGAAACTCCACTGTGCAAAGACTTAACTAAAGAGAGAATCAATTATGCGGAGGGCCAGTAGGGGAATGGGGGCGTAGCCAATTGGAAAGCTCAGAACACCAGGCCTACAAGAGTGTAAGATGAGTGACATAAAAGGTGTGACCTGAGAGTCCCTGATTTCACTGAGATGCATTGCCACATTACCACAGGTAAGGAAGAGGTGGGGGTGATGCTTTGAGCTTGGAGGTGAGGGGTAGAAGACCAAGGCCCCCACACTCAAACATGTTTGATTTCATTGGAAGTTAGGAGTCTAACTATGTTTGAGGGTGTGGGCCTCAGTTCCCGCCCACTGAAGCCTTGATACTGCCCACCAGTGGGCAGCAGTACTAACACTGTTCAGATTCAGTTCAGCAGACTTGGATACAACTGGCATGGGGTGGTCTGCTATTTCCTCAGTAACCGGTTTGCTCAGCCCTACCCCCCCAAAAAACTTTTTAATGACGCATTCTCACTGAACATGCAGATGTACAAATTGCCCAGAACAATTAAAATGGCCAAAATGGCTTAAAAGAATAAAAATAGGTGCTGGACAAAGCATCTGGTATATGGAACCCTGCGGAGGATCTAGAACTACCTTTATAAATTAAAACCATTCCCCCATGAACAAAGTGATTAATATTTCATCTCTTAGCTTCCTTCTGATACAGAGCTCTAACGAAGTAATATTCCAGTTTTTGAAACTACCAAACCCAAAGTGACCTGCTATGTTGATTAGGTTACTCTCCAACCTGCTTTGGCTCCAGCCATCTTGGCCATTTATACAAAGCATCTTCAAAAATGTGAACGACTCCATGTGTTTAGTATGAACGCTGCTGTTTCAAAGACCACTAGGAATACCACACGGGTTTTTGTATGTTTCTATGTGTAATGCTGACAAACCCCGGTCATAGGTGGGCGGGATCGAACCCGAGACCTCTGGAGCTTAGTGCATGAGCTAAAAGCCACATGTAAGCTAAGGCTGTAGAGCAGACTCATTAACTCTCTCTAAGTGGACTCGGTGCCTCTAGATGGACCAGAACACCACACCCAGGCGGTCCATGGGTTACATATGCACAAAAAGGAACCAGAGACCCTCAGGAAGGAGGTCTATTGTGTTAGACTGAGAGAATAATATAACCAAAGTAAAGTTTCCATGAGACAGCACTCTGTGTATGTGTGTGTGTGTGTGTGTGTGTGTGTGTGTGTGTGTGTGTGTGTGTGTGCGCACGTGCGTGCGCATGTGCCCTCTTGCAGACTACATCAGGAAACAAAATGGCTTCTGCCTCTGAAGCAGGGACAGGGACTTCTTTCCATTTAGAGCTCAGTGCATGGAAAAGTCACAACAGATACATACACTAATACCTAACAAGGCTGAGACATGAAAGAATAAACAATTGAGCAGCTGTAGCAGACTCAGTCAGGACTTGAAGATGTCTTAAGTGGATTTCCGTCACTCCTGCCATGGAGGAGGAGACTAATGATATATTATCTGAAGTGCAGTGGCTGTGAGAGGTGCAACCAAAGGAGTGAAGAGTCATTGGGTGTGGGGAGAAGAGAGAGTGGCTTATGTGGGGAAAAGGGCCCAAATCATGTGGAGGGAGACCCAATGAATGAGGAGGAAGAGGAAACAAAGGAAAGAAAAGTGAGGGGACAGAAAATGAGACACTACGGAACAAAAAGGAGAGGTGTTTGTGCTTAGAGATTGGGTGGAATCCTGGTCCTACTGAAGTCAATGGGAATTTTGCCATTCATTTCAATAGGGCCAGGATTTCATCCATGATTC
The DNA here is from genome assembly GCF_013100865.1 of Trachemys scripta elegans. Lineage (NCBI taxonomy): Eukaryota > Metazoa > Chordata > Testudines > Emydidae > Trachemys > Trachemys scripta. Next base: position 187,344,337 of record NC_048300.1, on the reverse strand, counting down.
CAAATGCCTGCAGAGCCTAGTAATGCAATATACAACAACGTAAGTAATTTCATATACAATATGTGTGTGCTTTAGAGGTTTTATAAATAAATAAGTATGTGGTGTGGAGAAACAGAGGTCTTCTTTACCCACTGCTTACTAGTACCCATCACTCTTGATTTAACCTCAGGAGTGTGATATGCTATTTAATCAAACCCAAGCTCTCCATGTTGGTGGATGTCATGACTCAGACAAACAAAATAACTCAAGGCTATTCATAACCAGCTGTTCACTATACAAATAAACAGGACCCCATATATAGATCTGTCATTCACAACATCTCCTTCTCTCTTTGGGGATTGAGTCAGACCCACTTCCTCTTGGGGGTACTTTTCTCTAGTGAACTGTAGTTGGAAGCCTGTTTACCCAAACTAATAAATGTGCCCTTTCTGGCTGAATTTTTGATTGCTCATAATATATTTGTGTGGTGCGTGCTTTCATCCACTGTAATGTTTTGCAATTACACTTTAATAAATACAAAAATTACTCCCTTTCCTGTACATACAATAAACGTCTGTTACTTACTGCTAACTTCTAAAAAAGACTTTCCCACCACCATCATAGTTCTCTCTGAGTTCCACCAATTTAATCACATGGCTGATTAAAAGAACTGCTATTTATTATTTGTTTTACCATAATATCTACAGGCGCCACATGATATGGTGTGAAACATTGTACAAAAGCATAAAGAGCTTACAATCCAATAGATAGATGAAGGATAGGAGGAGGAATCAAGAGATGAAGTGACTTAACCAACTTAGTGATCTTGGGGGTATTAGCAAAGCCAGAAATACAACACAAGTTTCCTGACTCTGTCCAGACCTCTACCCACTAGACTACACTGTCATGTCACAGCTTCCAGAAGGTGTTTCACTAGGCAAACCTTATTGCCTCACACATGCAGTAAAGCCTAAGAATAGTGGTGGAAGAGAAAGTGTGAATTTGGAAGCCATTCCCCTGTGAATGTTTCCTGTGTATAACAGTTACAGAAATACTAAAAAAGAGAGAAGGCTTTATATATTGTTTTCTTCCAATACAACTCCATTTAGGTATACTTGGCCCTGCCTCAGCCTAAGAGGATGGACTTTAGGCCTTGTCTACACTATGCATGAAAGTCGATCTAAGCTACGCAATTTGAGTTAAGTTAATAGCATAACTCAAATGGATGCAACTTAGATCTACTTACCACAGAATCCACACTATGCGATGTCTACTGGAGATGCTCTCCCGGCAACTCCCCTTACTCTTCTCGATCCGGTGGAGTACAGGAGTTGATGGGAGAGTGATCGGCAGTCAATTTGGTGGGTCTTCACTAGATCCGCTAAATCAATTGCCGATGCATCATCGTCACAGCGTTGATCCTCCAGTAAGTGTAGACAAGCCCTAAATGACATTTTGTGGTCCCTGCTAGCTCTACATTTCTCTGAGTCTATGTTTTTAATAACAATTGTAATAACTGAATTATTACTAATACAAATATTTATAATAGCATCCAGCTGGGAATGACTTAAGCAACCACTACTAAAAACATGACATTTACCAATGGTAATATATGCCTATTTTCATTGCCAGTAAGTTATGTTATTCGAACCACACTTAAATCGAACAGTATAGCAAGTGACAATAGATGTTACACTTATTCAAGTATGTAAAATCCACATACATGTATGGTCAAGCTTGTCTAAATGGCATAGCATCGTACTTGTACACAAATTGTTATTAGAAGATTTTAACTCCATTCTGAAGAACAATCAAGAAGGAAAAAGCAGTAAATGTTAAATGCAATAGAGATGAAGGGGAAAAAACCCTTTAGCACTTAAAATGTATGCAACTCAATCTTTCCCATCAGAATCAATCCCCATGTCTTCAGCTTTATCTTGATTGAACGGACAGTCAGGTAACAATCTTTACTAAAAGATATAGGATTGCTTTCAGTAGATTACTCTTAGTTTGACTGAAAAAAAGTTAGTTGCTGGGGCTTTTTCAATAGGCATCACTTTTCAAAAAGCTGTTAGTTCTCAGGGCACTTCAGTAACTGAGTTTAGAGCTTGAGAAATTAGAATATGGTTCATTTATAGAACAACTTCTCTCTTTTTTCACTTAGATGAGCAGATCCTCTTCTATCATGAACGTTTCCAGAATTCAGCCTACATTTCGAGAACAGCCTCTGATTTTAGATGCATCAAAAATGTTGGGTGCCCAAATTAAGACACCTGGGGCTTGATTTCTAGATACTGAGCACTTGCAGGTCCCATTGACTTCAGTTGGAATTGCGGGTGCTTAATTGTTCTGAAAATTAGGCCCCGGTTGTCTGATGTCAGACACTCAAAAGCATGGCCACTTCTGGAAAATTTTGCCTAAGTGCTTTGCCAGGGCGAAACAGTGAGTCAGTGCAAAGCTAGGTCTTGAAATCAGCCACTCCTGGCTAATAAGCATGTTCCATTAGATAGGGCTTTTCCTCTGGATAAGATCACATGGGAAAACCCAAAGGTTCACCCTGCCATCTCAGAGATGGCATGCACAGACATTATCATAAGACTAAAACCTAAACAAAAAAAGTCTTTTCCGGCTTTCTCAGCATCTTTCTTCACTCGAAAGATTCTAGTTTCTAGCCTCATGACCGGTTCATTAAAATCACACTGCCTCTCAATTTTCCATATGTACAAATGGACCAAAGTACTTCATTAACAACCCAGCAAACTGGGTTTTTAGACCATTACAGTACAATACCATTTTTAAAAGGTACGTATGAACCCTAATAATCACTAATTTTATTCCTTTTCTTTAAATGACCAATTTCAGATTGTAAAGGAAAGCATCTTCCTCTCTAACTCACTCAGGAAGTAGCTTTCTGTTGAGATACTTTAAATATACTGTCATAAACTGTCATATCCACTAAAGAGTAGGATACTAAGGGATGAAGTAAGGTAAATGACTTTTGGACTATCTGACCCATTTACCCCATCAGCTGCAGGAAACTGATGAAATACAATCACCCATCCTTCTGTATGTAATCATTAATGAGACATACGTATTTTGCATGCAATGCAATATAACATGGCACAAATGGCACACAACAAGGCAAGATACTGTAATGGCTAAAAGGTTGAGACCTAACTTATTTTCTCTCAGATGCTAGTTATTTAGGAGAAATTTGAATATAGCTAAAGGCAGCACTTAATACTGAAGAACCTCCTACCAGCCAACACACAAGAATACGGTCATGTGACAATGGTGATGAATTGCAGAAAGACTCACTTTCTTATAACACTGAACAAGGAAATTAGAATAAGGAAAACAGTACTAGCCCTACAGCTACTCTCTATTTCACTGCAAAACTGCTAGAACATTTGCTAGCCCCTTTCTGCTTGGCTTCCTGCTACAGCTTTAAAGAAACAGCTATATACATCTTCACATCTTCCTCAGACTCTAGCTGAATGGCTTAACCTTTCCAGTTCCAGAAGATTCTGCTATCAAAATGATTTTTTGCATTAGCAATTGAAGCCCTGGCACTCATAAAACACAATAATCCACAAGTACTAGACAAACATAGGAAGGCAGAATCCACTTTACATGGGCTACCTGGAGCTTTGTTTCAGATTCACAGGAATAAAACAGGACTTCCTGCCTGGCTAATCCCTCCCTGGAATGGGGAAGGAAATTAGCGTAGTCTTGGGTCCAACCTTTTCCCTCTCCCACTTGTGTCAAATGTATAGGCCAGCACCTGGGAGCAAGTAGAGGGGGAACTGTGACTCACAGGAGTGACTCGTCACAGGGCTGTAGCTAAAGTCAGAATCTGGACCAGTGGTTCTTAACCTAGTGGTGCAAGATGCCCTTTCTGCGAGTGCAAGACATGCCAGATTTTTTTAAGAAGGTAAATCATCGAAAACACAAATTAAGCACAGGCCTGTCACTACAACTACTTTGTTTCATCAAACCTATGTATTTATTAACATTATACATTTAACGATTCCTGTAATATACAAACAAAAAATATATCTAGGTTTAAGGGGGGCGAGAACATATTGAGAACCAAAGGGGGGCAGGCTGCAGTAAAGGTTAAGAACCACTGATCTAGACAAAAGTAGCTTTTTCCTTTGAGCTCATTGTCGTGCTTGCTTTCGTTTTTCCTCGGTACTAGTTTCCTCTCATTCTATTACACATTGTTCCCCCGTGAATTTGCTTATCCTGTATGTCAGGCAGCTCTTTCCTCTGAGGCGTACAATACTGACCTGTACTGTGTTCAGTACAGGGGGATGACTCGTGCTCTGTATTACTCTTATTGGATCACCCTTCCAGAGAGCAGTGTCAGCACCTAGTGGAAGTATGGTTTCAATTTTCCCTTTAAAATATGGATCCAGCAACGCTGCCAACAGACATTTATCTCTGTCAATGGAGCCTGTATGGACAGTTTAACAGCGATTCCTCCTCACCGGTACTGCAGCCTGGCTTCCTTTACTTTCATGTAGGAAGTGTCATTGTTCCAGCAAATAGAGTGTATTTTTCTAGTTATCAGCTATGTGACAGTGGCAAGAGCTGAGGAGAGAGGCAAGAAATTCTAGTGAATGGAGCCTGGTCCTACATATTTCTTATTCAATCAGGTCCAGTTTTCTGTTATGCCAGGTCTGGATAAATCATTTGAAAACAAGACCAGTAGATACAACCAGCTGAAATCGCCTTTTTAGCTGATGCTTCAATGCGTTGTTTTTCTAGACGAGGCAGAAATATTAAATTGGCCACAAATTTTATGGGACACCAGTAACAAAGACTGAATACGTATGGCTATCCCAAGCTTAAACAGTGTATAAAGCGTAGGAGGTTGTGGATCTGCTGTAATAGCATAGAGATCAGCAGAAATGTTGTCTAATACAGTTCATGTTCAACCCCTACACCTAAAGAGAACAGGGCGAGCACACCTGGTGAAGGGAGACCGGGGAACTGAGACAAAGAGCTCTGAAATAAATTAAGGCCAAATGTGCTTTCTTCCTTCTATAATATAAGTTGGGCCATTCCTGCAAACATTACAGTCGCATGTGGACTTAATCCAACATATAGTCCCATTGACTTCATAATTGTGCTTGGCAGTAAGCATTAGTGGGATTAGGCCCTTTAAAATATGTTGGGCATTTGCCTCAGGATGAAAGGAAGCTGGCTCAGATTTAGGGTATGTCTACACTACTTGCCAGAGCGGCAGGCAATGATCGATCCAGCGGGGATCGATTTATTGTGTCTAGTCTAGACGCGATAAATCGACCCCCGAGTGCTCTCCCGTCGACTCCTGTATCTGCCGCCACAAGAGGTGCAGGCAGAGTTGATGGGGGAGTGGCAGCAGTCGATTCACCGCAATGAAGACACCTCGGTGAGTAGGTCTAAGTACGTCGACTTCAGCTACGTTATTTACGTAGCTGAAGCTGCGTAACTTAGATTGATTCCGCCCTCCCTCCCCCGCTCCCAGTGCAGACCAGGCCACAGTCAAGATAAGGTGGTCGGTGTCACTGGTGGTTTAGGGAACACATCTGGAAGATGGCAAATCCCCCTTTTATCGAGGGATTTTCAAAATTATCCAACATTCATGGTTCAGGATTAAGGCTGGTGGTGTGCTGATAAGACATGTATTTAATTGTATTTGATAAGGATAAAGATTCAACACCTCCTCCCAATTAACTAAGGTGTGAGAGCTAATAATATTACCTCAGAGACCTGCAAAAAATCATCCAGCCAAACCAGGAAAGAGCACAGTTGACACTCTATATAGCCAAGTTAAAACAACGGCCAGGAAAAAAAGAAAAATCAAAACATGGAAGAAAATAAAATCTGTATACATCATAAATCAAAAAGAAAAGGAAAGAAAGAAAAAGAGACACAAACCAAATGACAAAAATATCCTGTGTAGGTCACCTTTTAAATCGGAACATCCCAGGGCCTGCAAAGAGAATTTACCAGGAGAAGAAAAGAATCAATAGGTTAGAGACATATTGAAAGAAAAGCAATATGTAGAGCCAAAGAAGAATAGAATTAAAATGACAGGAACATGGTAATTGAATTGCTTGAGCTCCCAGCATTTAATATCTTTGAGGATAGGGCTCAGGGATGGCAGAGGTGGACAAGCAGATTGAGAAATCTGTTGGATACACTGGATATTGAAAATCTAAAATGACAAGTCACACCTTCTGCTACACCATGTGGGCAAGATAGTAAATGACATTTATGATTCACGGCTGAACAAAACACGTGGTGGAGATGAGAATCTCCTGGAAAAAATCCTATTGCATTCTGACTGACCACTTCTCTCAGAAAAAGAGAGACACACAATTATGATAAGAAGCAGGTGAGATCCTGACCAGTGTCTATAACAGATTCTGGCAACTAACACCTACAGGCAGACTTAATGATTTGGATCATGGGATCAAGATGCAAATTGCAAAACATTAGTCAACAATCAAACTCCAAAGAGAAGCACTTAGTAGGACAGAGCTGCCATTGCACAGTTTCCCTGGAAGAAGAGTTGCACAAAAATCACACAAAATTGAGGAAGTCTGTTGATGATTAAATGCCTCTGGGCCATAGCAGTTGACTGACCTCTATACCACCAAAAATGAGCCAGGAGCCTACAGAATGTGACCTCAGTGCTTTTTATGAACGTTATAGATGTTTATGTTTGATAGCCTTTGGTGCATTTGTAATGCACTGATGCGGTGTAGTGGTGTATCCCTTTAAGGCCACCGTACTGCTGAAACATGAGAACCTGAATACTGCCAGTAGCCAGTTTAGTGCAAGAGAGGATGGACTGACGCCGGTTAGTGGAGCTCTACTAAGCAACAGTAATAAACCTGCATGTGTGCTTGGATTCAACTTCCACTGGACATTACACCATCATCCCTCCTGCTATGTTTATTTGGGATAAAAGCTTGACCTTGCTTCCCAAGTGCTCGGATGGAAAGATGGAGGCATACCTATGCAGGACAGGTTGGCTCTGGGGGCCATGACCTCTGTAGCACTCCTTACTGCTGCTCCCATATGTCCTCCACTCAGCACTTACTGCCCATGGCAACAGGCATGCAAAGAAACAGGGGCCTATGTTCCTTTAGTGCCATCGACTGCCACTGTCTCAAAGAGGCATTAATGTATATCATGCCCTGCTCTGTCATGGGTGTGCAACATAAGATGGGGCAAGACTTTGCTCTTTGCTGATAGACTGGAACAACCGTGGCAGCCTAAACCCAATGGGGGTATCTGTCTAAGAGTTAAAGGGTCTGAGTGTCTAATACGCATACCAGGTTATAGCTAATATCACCTCAGTATGTGAAATGGGATCACCATTCTATGTCAACGTATTGTTTGCTCTTATACTAATCCTCAGACAGACGTATTTTAGGGTATTAACATGGTGCTGTATCACTAATTAAGATTAAGGCACTCTGACAAGCATTGATGAATTAACTTGTCTCTATTCAGCTCTGGATTCAGAGTTTGCATCATAACTGGGACAGAATTCCCCTTATAATTTAGTGAAATCCTTATTATGATTAATAGAACTATATATATATATATATATTTGTCTTCCAGGGAATGAATGCAGAATGACTATTCTGGCTCAGATGATTTATTCTTGAGCAAGTTTCATCCCAACTTCCCTGGTTTCAAACTTCAGTATAAAAGTTTTAGGCAGCTCTAACTCTCACTAAGGTTGAGCAGCTGACAAGTCTTTTTCTATCTATTTTCCATATGCCTTTAAATGTTCTTCACAGATATGCTAGGGCCAAGATCCTCAGCTGGTATAATCAACATCGATTGCCTGATGCCGGCATACATTCAGCCTAGAAACTGCACTTTCTTGATACACTAGAATTTTAGGAGCATCTTGATCTGCCAGTGACAAGTCAATGGAGCTACACCAACTCACAATCTGGCCCTAAGAGTATGTCTAGATTACAAACAGTAGCAGTGCATCTCAGAGCCCAGATCAACTAACTCAGGCTTGGGGGACTTGTGCTATGGGGCACAATGTAGACACTCCAGGCTCTGATACCTTGGGTCTTAGACTAAGGCTCTAGCCCAAGCTGGAGTGTAATTAGGTTGCACTGTAACTAGGTTTTCTTCCTCTGAACAGACTGACAAGATAACCATAAAAAGAAATTGTAATGGTTCCAGCCTGAGCAGGAACATGTACATGGCTATCCTTGGCCCTGTAGCATGAGCCCAAGTCAGTTGGCCTAGGTTCTGAGGCTCACTGACATGGATTTTTTGGGGGGATATATATATATTTTTTTTGCAGTGTAGATGTACCCTAAGTCTCCGTTTCATAGAGCATATCACTTTAACCGTGTGTATTCAGGATCACGGCAGCTGCATAAGCATATGGTTTGATGGGCTGGATTCTGAATTCTTGCATTCAAAATTCTATTAAAATTTCTTTCGATGGTTATCTATTGAGACAAGGTGAGTGAGGCGATATCTTTGATTGGACCAACTTCTGTTGATGAAAGAGACAAGCTTTCAAGCTTACTCAGTTCTTCTTTAGGTCTGGGAAAGGTACTTAGAGTGTCACAGCTAAATACAAAATAGAACAGATTGTTTAGCATAAGTTATCTAGGGAGTCTGTTCGGAAGAACAACAGCTAATTCAAGTGCTATCACCTTACTGGTGTGGTTATACAATACCTGATGTCATTTCCTTTATCTATGGTTTTGGCATACTTAGAATATCATCTCTGAGTTAAAATGAAAAGAGAGAGAGTCAAAAGTCTGGTCGGTGGTGCTGCAGGGCTAAGGCAGGTTAGTCCCTAGCTATTCTGGCACTGCGCTGCACCCCAGAAGTGGCCAACAGGTCGGGCTCCTGCACTGAGCACTGGCTCTACACTCCTGTTGGCCGGGAACCATGGCCAATGGGAGCAGGGGGGAGGCGGTGCCTGCGGACAAAAGCAGCGTGCGGGGCCTTGGGGAAGGGGCGGGGCTAGGGTGTTCTGTTTTCTGCAATTAGAATTTGGCAGCCCTAAGTTTGAGGGGTCTCATGCCCATACTTATTTTGCTCCTTGATCTTGTAATCTTTTCCCATATCATTTTTCTGGCACTAGTAAATGCTCTTAATAGTCTAGTTAGCATCCAAACAAGTTAATGAAGCTTTGGGTTGTATATGCAGAGGCATCAGGTCACAGTGCAGGGGAGTGAAAGTCTCCCTCTGATCCTACACCAGTGTAGTGAATGAGAGCTTTGCTTTAAGATGTCAGGGGGAACAGAAGGGATGTCCAACAACAGCAGAGAGCTTGAAGATCAGGACCCACATAACTGGTGAGAAAACTTGGAATATTGCATTTGTTTCAACATGCTGCAGTACCAAAAGGCTTTAGAGAAAATGGAAGGAACAGACAGAAGGGCAAGAAAATTATTAACAATCTGGATGGACTAATTTATGAGCAAGGATAAAAAGAGCTAAACGTCTATACCTTGTCTATGTGATGACTAATGGGGGGGACACAAGAACTGCCTATTAATATCTGAAGGATGTAAATATCAAGGATCGAGAGGAATTATTCAAGGTAGTTCATGGAAGGTCAGAAACGGGTATGGGCTTTAGGCCTCTGATTTTGGAGACTATAAAATGTAAGTGACAATTGGAGCTTCGGTTATTTAAAAGAAAGTCTCTAGCCATTTTAATTACAAAGATAATCCGCAAAGCGCCAACTGTGGTTGAAAGTTTGCACTGGTGATTTTTTTTCAGATCATTTTATACCTCCCCGTAGGAAAGCAGTGAAGCTAGACATTTTGAGCCCTAGTGTTACATTACTAGAGAGTGTGGATTCTTTTGCTTATCAAAAGAAGTACAAAGAAACCCTAAGATTCACCAGAAGGCATGCAAAAGTACTGGCAGCATGACATCTCTAGCATATGTCACTCAAATTGAATGATCAGTTTTTTTCCCCTCCTTACACATTGTAGATAGGTGCATAAGGAGGCAGTCATCCTGTGCCCCAGTGTGATTTGGTGGCCTGTAGCAGACTCCAACTAATACCCCATCTTGTGCTGTATCTATTAGATCATTGATCCATAGGCAGTCAAGCTCATTTTCTTCCAAATTATCAGTGACTTGGAAACAGGTAATGCCACTTTTGACAGTGCCACTATCCCTTCCCTTTTGCCATTCAATCCTTCCTAAATAGGTTATAACCATTGATTAACATTCCAATTGTGTGAATCACCACACGAGGTTTCAGTAATACCAACTAGATCATATTTATGCTCATAAATGAGCAATTCCAATTCCTCTTATTTGTTACCCAGGCTCCTAGCACTGGTGTAGAGGCAATTCAAGAATTTATTTTCTTCATGGTCCTTTGGTTCCTTGATTAATTTTGTTAGCCAACTTTAAAGAAGTTGGCTAACTGAGTGATCATCTCTTCCCTCTTTTTACCCTCCCCTTTTGTTATTAGTTTATCTCCTTCCCGACTACTCTAGCCAGCCTGTCCTTGAGGAGATTGGTTCCCCCTTTTTTCCCCCTGAGGTGGAGGCCATATTCTTCTTCTTCTTCAGCATGCTTCTGAGTTCCCTGAAGTCATAAACTATCTTCAAGGTATCTTATGCTATAGTGTCATTAGTGCTGATATGAACCATCACCAATGGATCCTTGCCTATTGACTTCAGAAGCCTAACCAGTCTTAGAGTGACGGTTTGTGTCTTGTCTCTGGGAAGGCAGCACACTGTCCTGTTGTGTTTTGGACCCTTGCAGAATGTTCTTTCAATTATTCTGAGTACTGAATCTCCAGTACTGAGATTATATGTCTTCCTTGGATGGTTGGAGAACTCTGTGGGCAAGCTGGATTTTCTTACAGGTTGGGCCGAGCTGCCATCCAGACGTGTGTGGCATACATCTCTCCATTAACCTTGGACCTGCTAGGTTTGAGAGGTATCTTCCAAAGTTCCCATTTTGGGGATCCGGTGTTGATTTGAAACTTCTAGCTATGTGGAATTCCTACCAATCCTCTTCTCTCTGGTGACCACAACCTGCCAAGCCTCATCTTTTTCCATCCACGTAGAATGCCACCGAGATTGCCTGCCTCTGGTGGTTACGAACCACCAGGCCTCCTCTCTGCCTTCCTCTCTCTCTGATTCCCTGGTAGCCAGCTCCAATCTTCCTTGAACCTGGGGTACTGATGTTTCCCAGAACTACCTATCTAGGAACTCCTTAGCTTCCCTGATTCAATTTGCCCTTTATGCACATGAAATCCCTTCTGCATTCAGGCATGAAAGAAGATGGCACATCCATTGCAGGTCACCACCACTGGTCCGTTGCTGGCCATTTTAATATCACATATAGTGATGTACCAGGAAGGAAAGCCTCTCACTCCCTCTCTCAATTCCCTCTGAGTTCATCTAGCCATAGGCTCAAGAACCCACATAAAGAAAAGGGGCTGCTGAGCACCCATCAGCCACAGCTCTTTGGCAGCTGTCTGAGGTGGTGGGAGGGGGGCCTAGGGCTGGGGGTTGAGTGGGGGCAGGAAGAGGCAGAGCCTTGGGGGAGGGGGCAGAGTGGGGGTGCAGCACCCACCGGGAAAAATAAAAGTCAGCACCTGTGCATCTAGCAAGATTTTTTTATACCAAGTCTTCCCTGCTTAGCTCAGCTCAGTTCCACTTCTCACCAACGGTGAGTGATTAACCAATCAGAGACTTCGAATAGGTGGGCTAATCAAAGTTCCAAGGGCTACAGACTTGCAGCTTTTATCAAGGCACACTGCTTACTCAGGGGCCCACAGCCGAGCTACGCAACACATACACAGAGAACAACCAGACAACGAAACAATCCACAGGCAGACCAGATGCACCACTCACCAAGGCCCACTACCTCCATGTACTGAGTCTGCAGCTACAACTCTGCCCTTTGAAATACATACCCAACCTCTAACAAAAGGAATCTGTTAAGTTTGCATGACTCCTGCAGAACCATCTCCTTGGTCCTCTGAAAAATCCTAGGAACCAGTAGGTGGGATAGGATGAATTTAAAAGAAAAAAAAAAAAAAACTTTGGAGGTCAGGGGTGGGAAATCATGACAGTGTGATACACTAGACCACACTGCCTGAAGCAGTAGATAAAGCATTTTCGTGGGTCAAGTATGCACTGGCAGGGCTGAATGACCTTACAGTTCTTTTCCCCATCTTTAGTTTTTCCGATGTAGGCTTGATTCTCATCTCATCAACACTGGTGTAAAACCAGGATCAACTCTATAAAAGAGAATGGAGTTTCCCTGGTGTGACACTAGAATCAGGCCCTGTAGCTATGGTTATTCATAAAACTGTCTAACGAGGATTCCCACTGATAGACCGACGCTCCATTACCCAACTTTTATAGATAGAGCATACTAATGGTTTAATGGAACCCCTCACTTCCTAGGTGACTGAATTCAACCTCATGCCTCATAACACACCTGAGGGATGTGAATATCTGATGCCTCTGCAGACACTTTATAATGTGCGACTGCTTCCATAGTGCACTAAACAATTACCAGCAGAGCAGCAGCTTGAGTATTTAGGTGTTTTAACAGAGGGTTTGAATGTGTGTAGAAAGTCAAAGTCACACTGAGCTGTGGAAGGGAGGGTGTCGTCTCAGTTGGTCCTTGCTCATTTTCATTCACTTTCCTACATCCCTTCCTTTCTCTCTCTTTCTTTCCTCTTAACCTCTAAGCAGGGGTCTTGGAGGCATCTGAACCACCAGAAACTTCTCAAATGAAAGAAGACGTAAAAAGTAAAGATAGCTTTTACTCTGCTCTATTTATGACAAAGGCCTTTTCTGATGTTGGCTCGAGTTATGTTTGTCTCTTGTGCTTCCTCATCTGACTCCAACAACATTAAACACTGAAAAATTTAAAGTTTCATTGCAACTCTTTTTTCCCCATTACCATCTTTATCTGCCACTTGTACTAAGGCTGGTAGCCCATGTTGCCATTTGTGCTGCTATGGCTTCACTGCATTTTTGGCTTGATCAAAGCTAGCTCAGGTATGCCTACACATCAGTGTGATTTCCGTGTAGACATACCCTGAGTGACATGCTTAAGGTCCCACACCATGTGAATGGCAGAGCTGGGAATAAGCCTCACCTTTCCCTGTCTCCTTGTCTGGTTCCCTGACCATACAACCATGCTGCCATCACTTATAACAACCATCCTCAGTAATGTATTCAGGAACCTGTCGTTTAAAAAGGAGGAACAAATAAATAGATTAAAACATAATAATTATATAGGCTAACATTAAATTAGCCAAAAGCCAGCCATTATTAAAACTACCTCCTGACCGTACAGCTTAGCCCCATGACAGTGATTTGGCAGGTGTCAGAGATGTGAAGTGGAGTTGATTGCCTAAGTATGAATGAATCAAGTCTTGATGCTGCGAATTTTGCTACAGCAATTATTTCATTTTATTTGGCATTGCAAGCCACCGGCCCAGCCAATGAATTGAATACATTTCTATTTATAAACAATCCTTCATTTTGCATAGGCACGTGAATGGGTAATGCATGTGTAAAAAGAATAACTCCTAAAACTAAAGAAAAATCAGATATACTGTGCTATGTATGCACTTTTTGTTGTTGGGTTGCATTTCCAACAAATCTAATATATTGATTGAATTTGTCTAGAAGAGCAGCTGTAAAAATGATTACTGGCAGCCAGTGAGCCACTGGTCCTAATATCTCCTCCAGTGTCCTGAAAAGAGTCTATAACCAAAACCTTATTGCTAATATCCCTCTGGCTTTTCATTAGTGTTTGCACAGTGCTTTGAAGATTAAGAACACTGCAGTGTAAGTTCTAACCACTAGCATCATTTACTTCATCTGACTTTCTAAACCTTGGGAAGAGGTCATAACCCAAAACATTACACCAATATTTTCCAAGCATGCCCCCAAAGAATTACCTGGAGACATCCAAATTTTATTCCAGGGTCTCAGCTTTCATTTAAAAAGAATTAAGTCTCTAGCTATTATGTTTGTGCAGAAAACCTTTGCTACATGACCTGTGTGCAATGATAAAGAGACCTCATCCTGAAACAATAGCTGTGAATTGAGAACTGTCCTATTTGTTTCAATGGATGCTAACTTTGATGCTAGTGATGATGCTTAAAAAATGTCACCATTAAATTATTAACCATTTTGCTTCTCATCAGAAGCACGTTAGAAAAGAGGGAAAGATTCAGATTATGAAAATCTACACTAGCACTTCCGAAACTTGTGGTGTGGAGGGGTTGGCAGGAAAGACTAGATGGGGAGGCATGAAAGAATTATAAACAAAAAAGACAGGTTTCAGAGTAACAGCCGTGTTAGTCTGTATCCGCAAAAAGAAGAACAGGAGTACTTGTGGCACCTTAGAGACTAACAAATTTATTAGAGCATAAGCTTTCGTGGACTACAGCCCACTTCTTCGGATGCATATAGAATGGAACATATATTGA